>NC_041411.2:53095195-53247695 GCF_900747795.2 Erpetoichthys calabaricus
CTTATGAAGATGCTTGTATGCTTCACTTGCACCCTTCTCAATTGTTTAATTAATTTTTTGTTCTTCGCTGTTTGCGGCTCTTCCTTCATTTCTCCTTACTGAGTTCACAGTCTTTTCACGTGATTACGTGGGAGGCGTGATGACGTGACACTCAACTCCGCCTCCCACGGCCATCAAGCTGCCGTCCATTACAGTATATTGTCAAAAATAAGGTTCCAGTTATGACCATTATGCGTTGAATTTCGAAATGAAACCTGCCCTATCTTTTGTAAGTAAGCTGTAAGGAATCAGCCTGCCAAATTTTAGCCTTCCACCTACACGGGAAGTTGGACAATTAGTGATGAGTGAGTCAGTCAGTCAGTCAGTCAGTGAGTCAGTGAGGGCTTTGCCTTTTATTAATTAGTATAGATAGATAGAGAAAGAGGCTAGGAGCATGCGCTGATACAGTGCATTGCCGCACCCACCACATGACAAACCACCACAGGATCCCTGATTAGGACCTGAGTGAGACCTGTTATGATATGAGATTTTGCATATAACTTGATAAATATTTTGTATGTCTTTATTTGTAATTTAGGCAAAGCAATGTAATTTAGTGTTACTTTGGTGAGAGGCATTCATGTTTGCCCCCCCTTTATGACTGAGTCTCTTTGAATTTTACAACAGATTTGGGGGAAGGGGGTGCTTGACATGGGTGAGTCTTTCAAGCCCCCCATCCCCCCCCCCCCCCCCCCCCCCCCCCCCCCCCCCGGAAGGAAGCCAGGTTGCTTAACTGGCAAACTTTAGCTCAACAATTGGTTTTGGGGGATGGCAGGTATTAAGATGTTCTATTTCCCCAATGGTCTGAGGTATGCTTGTTTGGAACTGGCTTGTCTCAGAGGCCTTTAGATACTACGACGCCCTATTGGCTGTAGGGGTTGGACAGAACATCTATAAATTTACTTGTTTATCCTCACACTCTCTCTCTTACTAACATCTGAAAGAAGCATCTATTACTAACCTCTGATGATGAAGACAACACAATGGAGACCACAGCTTAGCAGCCATATTGGAACAGGCATACGGCCTGTTCTGAAGAAAGCTGAGCACCAATGATGCCTTAACTAGAGACATTTTAAATAACTACAAGTCTGTGTGCTGCCTGAAACTACACATCACTATTTAATCAGGTTGTATGGTTGCCAATATTCAAATGTGCTTTGCATATTGTTATTATTTATGATTATTATCAATAATACATTATTTTATGTGTAACTTAACTCTTGTCGTTTACTATACCTAATTGCCTGAGGTTATAGATATAGGAGGGAAGGTGGGGATAAGTTATATACTATAATACCTTATAAACAGTGGTAAGTCTGTGATATCTGAGGCATTCTGACAAAGGCTACATTTTAATAATACAATAGGGTAAAATAGAGCAATACAGTAATCCATCCTCTATCGCGGGGGTTGCGTTCCAGACCCCCCCGCGAAAGGTGAAAATCCGCGAAGTAGAAACCATATGTTTATATGGTTATTTTTATATTGTCATGCTTGGGTCACAGATTTGCACAGAAACACTGGAGGTTGTAGAGAGATAGGAACTTTATTCAAACACGGCAAACAAACATTTGTCTCTTTTTCAAAAGTTTAAACTGTGCTCCATGACAAGACACAGATGACAGTTCCGTCTCACAATTAAAAGAATGCAAACATATCTTCCTTTTCAAAGGAGTGCGCGTCAGGAGCAGAGAATGTCAGAGAGAGAGAGAAAAAGGCAAACAAAAATCAATAGGGCTGTTTGGCTTTTAACACTAGAATTACCAGAGCCTACGAAAAAACTCGTAGATCTGGCCCACCTTAAATCGCTTCTTAAAACCGTTCTCACCTCTCAGCCAGCGTCTTTTGTCATCTAAATGTACTGATAAAGACAAGCTGCCAGCAGCCGGCTATTCCATCCCCCCAACGATTTAGAACGTAAATGAACTTTTCCCAGCTCATGCCTTGATTGATTATTTGGGAGTGAAGTGGAGTTTTAGAGTGGAAATAATAGATTGTTATTTGGAACACACACATCTCATATGTGTTGCATTTCTACAGTAATCTGTGTAAACATATTGTTAAAACAGAAACGTTTTTTATATTCTAGTAGCAAATGACAAAATGTAGGCATAAACTATATAATGTATGAAGCCTGAAGTCCAAATATCAAAGAAACACTTTCACAAAAGGTACAAAAAAAAAAAGCCACCGCCAAAAAAAGCCGCCTTAGTGTGTGACATTGACACTCACTAGCTATCACTATTTCCGTGGCGCAACAGTATCAGTCGCTGACTGGGAATCAGAAGGTCATGAGTTCGATCCTGCACAACTCCCTTTTGAGAAGTGTTCTTGTTTTCACTATTTTAGAAAAAAAAGATACATTTGATTTCAGTCTGTAACAGCCGGTGTAATTTATGATATTTGTAAAGGTTAGCTTTGTTTATTTTTTTTTTAATTCACTTTTCATTGTCTCAGTCGTATTCAGGATCCTTCCCTACCACCAACCCCCCATCTGACACTGCTGTTTTCACATAAAGACGTGCTATAGCTCTGCAGTGTATCACGATACATACGACCACATGTTTTTTTTTCCCCCAAAACTGCCAGTCCCCATGTGTTGCTGTATGCTGTTTCTTTTGTACTCCAGGACATGCAGAGGAAAGCATAGTAAAGAGTAGTAACTTCAGCGCTATATGCAATCATCAGACACTCCCCATCTGACACTGCTGTTTTCACATAAAGACGCACTATAGCTCTGCAGTGTACTTGTGACTGCATTGTCGTACCGATGCTTGCGAACTGAAGTGTCTGCATGCACTTTTCATGGCATTACACGTGTATTTTTTGAGCATGCCCGTGTCGCTCAAACACAGGAACATATGTTGATGTAAAAGTATAACAAAACAAGTGCTTATTTTATTCAAGACTATAACCAAAGCAAAAAGAAAGCAAGTTACAGTAGGCGGTTGATATGACAGCTTGCGTGGTGGAATGCTAAGAACTGCTGATTTCCATTCTGTGCTATATAACTGTTAACATTTGAATCTGATGATTGCATATAGCGCTGTCTTATTCAGTGTGCACAAGAACATGCAGGTGGCCAGTTGCTGCGTGCTACAACACATATTTTAAAAAAAGAAAGAGACAAATATATGTGACGTTTTGAAGAAATCATTTTATGACGTGAATAGTACCAATCAGAAAACATCGTCGAAGTAATGCAATATTATTTGAAAACGAACAGCGTCAGATCGGGTGTGAAGTTATACTGGCGCTGTTTGAGTCAGATCAAAAGCTGAATAAGCTGAAAAAGCTCCTGTTCTGACTCTAAGTAAAAAAGCATGAATTAATCAACAGAAATAACCGCGATTGACATTTTAAACTTAACGATTTACAGTACATACCAATTTATAAATTTAATGTCCGTTTGAGGAAAAAAAAAAACACTTTCCCCAAAGCTGGGAATCGAACTCAGGTCTCTGTAGGGCAGCAGTGCCCCAAGTCAACAAACCGTAGCGTTAAGCCACGGAAGCTATTGTATCATCCTTGAACCTTTTGTGAAAGTGTTTATTTGCTGTTTGGACTTCAGGCTTCACAGATTATATAGTTTATGCCTACATTTTGTAACATTTATTACTAAAATATGAAAAAGTTTCTGTTTTAGCAATGTGTTTACACAGATTACTGTAGAAACAGAACACACATGAAATGCATGTATTCCAAATAGCGATATATTATTTCCATTCTAAAACTCCAGCAGTTCAGTCACTCCCAGATAATCAAACAAGGCATGAGCTGGGAAAACTTAGTGAACATTCTGTGACGGTGGGGGATGGAATAGCCGGCTGCTCCGCTCGTCTTAATCGAAACATTTAGAAGACAAAAGAGAGGTGAGAACGGTTTTAAGGTGGGCCGGATCTACGAGTTTTTTCATAGACTCTGGTAATTCTAGTGTTAAGTATGTGAAGCACCGCCAGACAAAGCAGCTGCAAGAATGTACAATGTAAAGGTAGTCTTTCAGCATTTTTTAGAGGAGCGTCTGTATCCACTAGGCCAGTGTGCGAACAGCTCCTCTGCTCACACCCCCTCCATCAGGAGCAGAGAATGTCAGAGAGAGAGAGAGACAGAGAGAGACAGAGAAAAACAAACAATCAAAAATCAATACGTGCCCTTCCAGCTTTTAAGTATGCGAAGCACTGTGCGGGAAGCATGTCGCTTGACAAATCAGCTGCACAGAAAGGAGCAACGTGAAGGTAATCTTTCAGCATTTTTAGACGAGCGTCCATATCGTCTAGGGGTGCGAACAGCCCCCCTGCTCACACCCCCTCCGTCAGGAGCAGAGAATGTCAGAGCAAGAGAGAGAGAGAAAGAAAAGCAAACAATCAAAAATCAATACGTGCTGTTTGATCTTTTAAGTATGCGAAGCACAGTGCGGGAAGCATATCGCTTGACAAAGCAGCCACATGTATGCCCAGCAAGGAAGAGAGCAATGTGAAGGTAATCTTTCAGCGTTTTTTGAGGAGCGGCCGTATCCTCTAGGGGTGCGAACAGTATCGTGCTCACAATATATTTGAGGAGTTGGGTAGCTTCTCAGCCATCTGCCAATAGCGTCCCTTGTATGAAATCAACTGGGCAAACCAACTGAGGAAGCATGTACCAGAAATTAAAAGACCCATTGTCCGCAGAAATCCGCGAACCAGCAAAAAATCTGCGATATATATTTAAATATGTTTACATATAAAATCCGCGATAGAGTGAAGCTGCGAAAGTCGAAGCGCGATATAGCAAGGGATTATTGTATATATTACTCTACCAAGATAAAACACACCTCAGCACCACACTAGTTCAGACAGAATGAAAAATTGTGAGATTTTATTTATGGTGGTTGGAGTGCCAATTCTGCCACCAACGCCCAGGTTTTTACCTGCAGGTAGGAGGGCCTACATGCAGGGCTGGATGCAGATTAATGTCATACCCAGGACAGAGCAATTGCAGGTTAGGGGCCTTTCTTAAGGGCCAAATGGAGTAGAGTCACTTTTGGCATTTACGGGATTTAAACCGGCAACCTTTTGATTGCCAGTATAGATCCCTAGCCTCAGAGCCAGCATTCCACCCTATTGTAAGTATCATATAGCATTCAATTAATGTCATATTTGTTTAGTACAGTTTTATATTATGCTTAAAGCACCCCCTATGGTAATTGAATTATGAAAAGCATTAATAAAACAAAACTGTATAATGGTCTGTTTGATGAAGTAAATAAAAAATCAAACACAGTCCAACTTTCAAAATAGTTAACTCAATCTTTCCCTTAATGCACCAGAATGTTTATACTATATATACTGTATAGGTTTCTTTTTAAAAATAAAACAAGGAGTAATTGTTTTGTTAAAATAAGTAAGTGTGCAAACTTAAAAAATAATATTTTTCTGCCATTTCAAGATCATTAACAGTACTTTGCGTACTTTTTTTAAAATCCTAAGTTTTAAATGTGTTAATTAATGAGACTTTATGTTACAATGTTTGATACTGTATTTGACTTAAGACAGCAGTAGTGTTTCACAAGCTACTGTAGCTTACTTATTCGTTTGCTTTCTTGTATATGCTAATTGGCCGACTGATATCAAATGTAGAAGATCGCTAAGAAGCTGTGATAATACTATTCTTTAAAGATGGGCTGAAAGTTTAGCTAACACTCTAGCCATCATAAATAACTTTGTATTTGTGAATCAGCTGTCACCAAAGTAGTGTAGATGCATCGAATGTGCTTTAGTTGAAATACTGGAGCTTGAATATCCGCACACTGAAATCTGATCTTTACTAGTGCAAGGTCCAGTATATTGGACTGGAAGTGCCCCAGAGTTTGATCAGCTTAAAGAAGCCATAGAGGAAGTCTGAACAGCTTTTTAACACTATATGGGTCATTGAAAGCCTTAACACAAATGATGACAATTGTGATATAGTAAGCTCCCCTTTCATCAATTGTCTATCTAAAATATGATATGAGTATGAAAATCTCAATAGTAGACTGTCATCTGTTGAGAACAGAAAAAAGTACCATAAGGAGTATGTATTGTCACACACGTGCGCATAAGAGGCAGCTAAAGGGCTTGAGTAACGGCAGTTCCGAGACATACCGGGATGTGGCAGAGTGCACTGACTCTTTTTCTCCCTTGCCTGCAGACCATTCACAGGAGATCCCACCTGGTCCTCTTGACATCACTTCCAGGACTGAGCAAGTGGAAGAAGACCTTGGCGGCTCCGGCCCCTGTGATGTCACGTCCGGGCTCGCACCAATGACAGAAGACCTTCATGAGCCCGACCCCTTTGACTTCACTTCCTGTCTTCCCCTTTAAAAGTCTCCACCTTTTCCCTGTTCCCTCAGTTCTGTTTTGGACTCGGTTTTGTGCACATCAGTGCTATATCTATTGAATGCAACTTTGCAGCCAGGAAACCAAATTATACGGGTGGCTGCCCCAAACCTTTTCACGACTCTTATGTCTGGTTATTGTGACATTGGCGTAGTCGGCTGGATAGAGAAGTCCCAGAAGAGATGGGGACAGGACCTGCAATACACTCAGGTGGGAGGGTACCGGGGCCGAGTTTTCAGGCGGGGAGGGTGTCCTGTGGTTCGGAGTGACCTGGTACGAGCTCTGCACCCGGCATACTTCACTAGGCAACCTAGGCAGGCCAGGGAGTGTGCAGGAGGGGCTCACAGACTTGGGCTGCTCCGGAAGGGGGAGGCAAAAGGGGCTTTTTATGCTCTCTCGGAGGAGAGTGTCCGCCTCCCTGTGAAGCCAGAGCCCCGATTTCCAACTAGGGGTGCCCCAGACTGGCAGTTGAATAGAGTGAGAAACTGGAGGTTCGACCCAGAGCGGCCAACCCTTCAACTAGCCTGGTCCTTATGGGCAAAGGTAGGGCAGTGGCTACGGCCACAGGAAAACAAGCCCTCCCACATAATAGAGCAGGTGGCCTATTACCTGCTTCTGAAAACACTACCCTGTGGCTTCACCCAGCCAGTCTGGGGTAAACAATTCCATAATATAGCAGAGCTCATAGAGCTCGTAGAGACACAAAGGACGGCCTCGCAATCTGGGGGAGCTGAACCGTCCCTTAGTCAAACTCGACCAAAGTACATCCCAAAACCTAGCCCCCCCAAACCGTACAATCCAGAGCTTGTGCCGACGTCCCCGGAGTCACGGGCACGCAAACCGCTGGTACAGGTCCGCCGCTTGTGTCATCACTTATGGAGGATCGATTCAGAAATTAACCGTGGCGGTCCTCCCAGATCCTCCACACCCGGTGATACTAGGGCGGGACTGGTCTAATATTAAAAGTGGTGAGACACATACTGTACCACTCCTGGGGTTAACTTGGGCCTAGTTATGGACGGGGATGAGCCGTCTCAAGCTGCCTCCACGCCGTGTAATCAGCTGGCAGAGAGAGACGAAGCAGCCATCCTGAGTGACGTGCCGACACGTCATCCACCAGCGCCGCAGCGGAACAGAAGGCAACCACGCCCCTTGAGGTCGACGCCGACCCTCTCTCCCTTTTGCGGTTTCAATTTAGAGAGACACCGGCTTCATTTAAAAGGGAGCAGTGGAGTGACGATTCCCTGAAGTTTGCAAAAAATGCAGTGGTCCTAGTCAATGGCCAGCGCACTAACCAGTCGATGCCACAAGGTCCTCACTGTGTGTTGGAAAATGACCTTCTCTGTCGCGTAGCTGAGCATGACGGGCAGGAGAGAAGGCTACTGCTAATCCCGCGGACCTTCCAGCAGCAGGTCTGTGAGTTAGCACACCCCCACCTCCTAGGTGGCCATTTGGGCACCGAGAAAACCCTGGAGCGGATCAGGCTCCGCTTCTACTGGCTGGGAATCAATGAGGAGGTTCATCGCTTTTGCACTTCTTGCCTGGAGTGTCAATTGCGACAAATTCCTAGGAGGGACCGTGTTCCTCTCATTCATATTCCCCTGATTGATGTTCCCTTCCAAAGAATTGCGGTCGATTTAATCGGCCCTCTAGAGCCCTCAGCTCGAGGACACAAGTACATTTTGGTCCTCGTGAATTATGCTGCCAAATACCCCGAAGCTGTTCCTTTGCGCTCAGCCACTTCCAAATCCATTGCATGGGAATTACTAGGGGTCTTTGCGCGTGTGGGCATCCCCAAGGAATTCTTGACGGACCAGGGGATGCCTTTTACCTCGGAGATGTTCAAGGAGACTGCCAAGTTACTGAAAATAAAGCATTTAAAGACTGCGGTGTATCATCCTCAAACTGACGGTTTGGTAGAGAGATTCAATCAAACTCTCAAACAAATGCTGCGTAAGGTGGTCAACGAGGATGGAAGGAACTGGGATCAGCTCCTCCCCCTCGTCCTTTGTTCCTATCGGGAAGTCCCACAAGCCTCCACGGGGTTCTCCCCTTTTGAATTACTGTATGGGCGA
Source organism: Erpetoichthys calabaricus (assembly GCF_900747795.2). Lineage (NCBI taxonomy): Eukaryota > Metazoa > Chordata > Cladistia > Polypteriformes > Polypteridae > Erpetoichthys > Erpetoichthys calabaricus. The sequence continues at coordinate 53,103,666 of NC_041411.2, forward strand.
CAACCCCGGGGCATATTAGATATCTTAAAAGAAGGATGGGAAGAAGAGGCTCTTCCCTCTATAAATATATTGGAATATATCGCACAATTACGAGATAGATTTGGTAAGATTCGGCCCCTCCTTAAAAGTCACGTGGAAGAGGCTCAAGCAGCACAGGTCCGTTATTACAACCGTGGCACCGCTCTCCAGGAGTTCCGCCCGGGAGATCGTGTCAGGGTCCTAGTACCTACCTCCCACTCTAAGTTGCTTGCCCATTGGCAAGGCCCATACGAAGTTAAGGAGAGGAAAGGACTCGTCGACTATTTGGTGAGTCAACCCAATCATCAGCCGAGGGAGCGGGTTTATCATGTAAACCTGCTGAAACCGTGGAAGGACAGGGATCCCAATCCCTTCTCCAGTCAGCTCTGCTCACTCTTTGCTCACACGGCTAGCCTTAACTTCGATGCAGATTTAAGTCCCAGACAACGGCGGGAGCTGGAAACAGTTATCCTGTCTGTCCGGGAGGTAGTGAGTGAAAACCCCGGACGGACATCTCTGGTTGAGCACAACATTGTGACAGATCCCAGGGTTATAGTCCGAGAACGCCCGTATTGTCATCCCGAGGCAAAAAGGGCTGAAGTGGAGCTTGAGATCAAACACATGCTGGAACTAGGTGTAATTGAGGAAAGTCATAGTCCCTGGTCCAGCCCAATTGTGTTGGTCGCTAAGCCTGATGGGAGTTGGAGGTTTTGCAATGACTTCTGTCGGCTTAATCAAGTCTCCCAATTTGATGCTTATCCAATGCCACGAGTGGACGACCTCCTCGAGAGGCTTGGGCAGGCTCAGTATTTGACCACACTGGACATGACAAAGGCGTACTGGCAGGTTCCTTTAACGGACTCCGTGAAGGTTAAAACCGCACTTAGCACCCCTAGCGGACACTGGCAGTATCGTGTACTTCCATTTGGGTTACACGGGGCTCCAGCTACCTTCCAGCATCTGGTGGACAAAGTGCTCAGGCCTCATAACTCATACAGTGCTGCCTACCTGGATGACGTGGTCATCTATTCCAGCACATGGTTGGAACACCTACAGCAGGTAAAAGCGGTATTGCGGACACTTGGTGAGGCCGGGCTTCAGATTAATCCCAAGAAATGTTTCTTTGGATTGAGCGAAACCAAGTATTTAGGCTACCTGGTGGGTCGGGGTACTGTGAAGCCACAGTGCTCCAAAGTAGATGCCATTTTGAAATGGCCCTGTCTGCGAACCAAGCGGCAGGTCCAAGCCTTTCTCGGGATAGCGGGGTACTACCACCGGTTTGTGCCCTGGTTCTCAGAGAGAGCGGCGCCCTTGACTGATTTGACAAAAGAAGAGGGCCCCAAACATTGTGGTATGAACTGAAAAGACGGGGTCTGCATTTAGTGACTTGAAACAGGTCCTTACGTCCGCACCTATTTTGAAAGCTCCTAACTTTTCCTTACCTTTCATCCTCCAGACGGACGCTTCGGACACAGGCCTGGGGTGCTGAGCCAAAATGTCAATGGTGCGGAACACCCCATTAGGTTCCTGAGCCGGAAACTGTTGGACCGGGAGACCAGGTACGCGGCGGTGGACAGAGAGAGACTTTGGCGATTAAATGGGCGATTACTCAGCTGAGGTACTACCTGCTGGGCCGGGAATTCACCCTTGTCACGGACCATGCCCCTTTACAGAGGATGGCCCTACACAAGGAGTCGAATCCGCGGGTCACCAGGTGGTTTCTTGACCTCCAGCCGTACAAGTTTTCACTCGTTCATCGTCAGGGCACTCTTCACGCCAATGCTGATGCCCTTTCTCGGGTTCACGACCTCTCGGTCAGGGTCGCCCGACCCGACGGGTCTGGGCTGGGGTGGGGGGGGGGGGGGCCTTGTCACACACGTGCGCATGGGAGGCAGCTAAAGGGCTTGAGTAAGGGCAGTTCCAAGACATACCAGGATTTGGCAGAGTGCACTGACTCTTTTTCTCCCTTGCCTGCAGACCATTCACGGGAGATCCCACCTGGTCCTCTTGACGTCACTTTCGGGACCGAGCGAATGGAAGAAGACCTTGCCGGCTCCGGCCCCTGTGATGTCACATCCGGGCTCGCACAAATGACAGAAGACCTTCATGAGATCGACCTCTTTGACTTCACTTCCTGTCTTCCCCTTTAAAAGTCTCCACCTTTTCCCTGTTCCCTCAGTTCTGTTTTGGACTCGGTTTTGTGCACATCAGTGCTATATCTATTGAACACAACTTTGCAGCTAGAAAACCAAATTATACGGGTGGCTGCCCCTAACCTTTTCACGACTCTTATGTCTGGTTATTGTGACAGTATCTAATATGAAAAAGTTAGTGCATTCTTAGTCTGTAAGATGGATTGATGATATCAGCATGCAATCTCCACAATGAGAATGACTTAGGAAGCGTATGTTCTATCTTATCAGATTTCTAACTTTGTGGTCTCAATGATAACACATATATTGATTTGCTGAAGGTCTATACGTAGCTTTCTATTCCAGTGAACACAGGGAATATTCCACGAAACTAGGATATTGTGAAGTTGACATATCTTGAGAAGTTATGTCTGCCATTTATTGATTCAGAAGTTGATCTACAATAGGTATCAACAACCCCTAAAATCTTCTAGCTGTGGCAAATCATATCTAGCCAAAGAGAGGGACCTCCCGCTGTGAAGACTGCACTTGGATAGATAGTCGGTGGGCCATACAAATAAATAGATGACGTTGAAAAAAACAGTGGTAAGCTGCTTAAACATACTGTATAATCATGTGTCAGTAACAGAAACAGAAGAAATATTGCATTTAGAACAATACAGATTTTGCAGAATGCAACTATGAAGAAAAGGAAGAAATGTCACAGGAAGACCTCAAGTTCATACACATAGACTCAGAGTCTGCAAGATTTGTAAGTGGCCATAATTGCATAAATTTGCCTTTAAGACATGAGACACTTTAAATGCAAAACAATGACTGCATTGCACCATGCTATTGAATTCAAAAGGAAACTGAATGCATTTCAAGATTTCCACAAACACAATGAAGCATTCATGAGAGACATGACAGAGAAAGGTTATGCTGTTAAAGTAACCAAAGAAAGCCTGAATCACAGTGACGACAAGGTGTGGCATATTCCTCATCATGGTGAGGATTGTGCCAAAGCAAAATAACATTTGAGCAGTTTTTGATTTTATACCCACTTACCAAGATACTTTTCTTAATGAACAATTACTCTCAGATCCTGAACTAACTAAAACGCTAATTAGCATTGTTGTATGATTTAGGAAAGAGGCAGTGGCATTAATGACAAGCATTAAATCAATATTCTACCAAGTAAGGCCTGGAAAAACATACTGAAATTCTATGGTTTTAGAAGTGATCTGAAGAAAACTTTAAAATGATAGCACATCTTTTTGGTACTAGTTCACCACCCAGTTGTGCTTCTTATACTTTGTGTTCTTAGTTCTTGACGAAGCAGTTAACATTATGCTTCATAATGTCTGTGTGATGACCGTCTGAAGTTAGTTGCAACAGAGGGACAGGCAATAAAATTGGTAAGAGAACTTTAAGCCCTGTGTTTCAGAGTTCAGTCCACTTGACCATGTGGGTGAGTAACAGCAGACCAGTTGTAATTATCATTCCTGAATAAGACAGAGCTCTTGAACAAAATGACTTGAACCTAAATTTGCCTCCAATGGGTGTCCAGTGCAGCAATGAAACAGACAGCTTCAAATTTCAGATAAAACTAGAAGATAAACCTGCCACAAGATGTGGTTTTCTGTCTGTTGTCCACTATGCATATTACTCTCTTGGACTTTTAGCACAAGTTGTACTGCCTGGAAAACTTGTCTTAAGAAATCTGTGCAAAGAAAATGATGGATGGAACGAAGAAGTGGAAATCAGGTATAGTCAGAAATGGAAAAAAATGGACGGACAATTTACTCAAGGTGGGCAACTCAAGTTACATGACTTGACTTGAGTCTTAATTTTAGTAACTTGTGACTTGCTTGTAAAAATATTTTAAAAATGACTCGACTTGACATAGATTTGCTTATTAATGACCTGTGATCTGACTTGGGCTTATTGTAAATGAATTACAAAGTCTCACATTATAGCACCATAATTTTTATTTTTCAAAAGGCATTATTTTAATTTATATTCTGTTAATACAATGAGTGGTTTATACCTGGACTAATTAGTGTCTTGGGGAAGTATCAATGCCAGGCATTATAGGTTTTGAATATTTTCAATTTACTGCAGACTGCACCGCAAAGAATGGAATTGCTGTTAGTGAGATCTCAGGGTTAGGAATCACCGACACAACAACATTTTCAAACATGGTCAATTCCAGATTGATAAAGACAGGGAAACTTGCTAGAGAGTTGATCTGAAATGCTTTTATTAATATGTTGTTGTTCCAACTAATGTACCGCTTCAGCTGCAGAACTTGCTGCCTATCTCCTTGGCTGCATGCCAATTCCTATGACCTTGTTTTGTGCTGGCCTTCTCTAACTCCGTCAACACTTTCCCGCTCCGATTCAAGTTATCCATTACTCTCATTGGGTGCAAGTGTGACACACACTGTGCTTGCTAACCCATTTCCATGAACTATCACTCTAGGTGAAGATCTATCCTGCAGCCAAGCCAGACAAAGTGATGCTGCAGAAAAGAGTGCCAGAAGTGCTTTATCATACAGTATACATTAAGTGATGTCACAAGTTATTTCCAAAGTTCTATGAAAGGCTACTGATGTTCAATGTCTCAGCCCTCTTCTGTAGTTTATGGCTGTTAGATTTGCTTTAGATGGCCATGAATTACATAATGTTTTCTATGGCTAAGATGAGGCTTAACGTAAACTAAGTGATATTAGAGTTAAGATTGCTTTAACTCAGTAACACATTGACTGCATGCCAGAGTGGATATCTCACACATATGACCCTTGTGTTGTTTCATTGGTAACTTTAATCTGTTTCATAAGAGATGAGAAAATATTGACTACTATAAAATAGCATTACACAAGCTAAACACTGCCAAAGGTATACAGTAAAATCTACAGCTGTTAGGTCATTACACCTTTGCAAAATTAGGTGCATTGCAGTACATGTATCGTCCTTTTGTTAGGCAATGGCTCAAAAGTGTATAAGGGGCACTTTAGGAGATGGGATTTCTTACATTTTCATCCTGGATACAAATTAATGCTTGCTTAATCTCTGTGTTTTTACATTTCACCACAATGTCAGAAGCATCATAATATTTGCAGCCTTAGAGAAACTATTCGTCCTTTATTGCAGATTCATTTTCTTCTTCCACTTTCAGCTGCTCCCGTTAGGGGTTGCCACAGCGAATCATCTTGTTCTACATCTTCCTGTCCTCTGCATCTTGCTCTGTTACACCCATCCCCAGAATGCCCTCTCTCACCACACCCATAAACCTTCTCTTAGGTCTTCCTGTTTTCTTTTTCCCTGGCATCTCTATGTTTAGAATCCTTTTCCCAATATACCCAGCATCTCTCCTCTGCACATGTCCAAACCAACACAATCTTGCCTCTCTGACTTTGTCTCCAAACTGTCCAACTTGAGCTGACACTCTAATGTACTCATTACTAATCCTGTCCATCTTCATCACACCCAATGCAAATCTTAACTTCTTTAACTCTGCCACCACCAGCTCTGTCTCCTGTTTTTTGGCCAGTGCCACCGTCTCCAACCCTTATAACATAGCTGGTCTCATTACCGCCCTGTAGACCTCCCCTTTCACTCTTGCTGATACCTATTTGTCACAAATTACTCCTGACACTTTTCTCTACCCATTCCACCCTGCCTGCACTCTCTTTTTCACCTCTCTCCCACAATCCCTGTTACTCTGTATTGTTGATCTCAAGTATTTAAACTCATCCACCTTCACCAACTCTATTCCCTACATCCCCACCATTCCACTGACCTCCCTCTTATTTACACACATGTATTCTCTCTTGTTCCTACTGACCTTCACTCCTCTCTTCTCTAGAGCATGCCTCCACCTCTCCTTGGTCTCCTCATCCTGCTCCCTACTCTTGCTACAGATCACAATGTCATCAGCAAACATCATAGTCCATGGGGACTCTTGTCTAATCGCGTCTGTCAACCTGTCCATCACCATTGCAAATAAGAAAGGGCTCAGAGCCGATCCCTGATCTATATCCCATTTATAGGGTGAATGCATCTGTCACTCCTACTGAAGACCTCACTACTGTCACACGTCCCTCATACATATCCTGTACAACTCTTACATGCTTTTCTGCCATTCCTGAATTCCTCATAAAATACCACAACTCCTCTCAAGGCACCCTGTTACATGCTTTCTTCAGGTCCACAAAGATACAATGCAACTGCTTCTTGCCTTCTCTATACTTCTCCATCAACACCCTCAGAGCAAACATCGCATCTGTGGTGCTCTTTCCTCACAGGAACCATACTAATCACCACCTCCCTTCTTAACCTAGTGTCACACACGTGCGAGTAGGAGGATGTTGTGTAGACCAAGCAAAGGTAATTCCACGCTTCAGGGGGTGGTGGGGTACACTAAAACTTCTCCTGTTGTCTCTACAGACCAACCACGGGAAAGCCTGTCTGAGTCAGAGCTGATGACGCCACTAACGGCACCCAGCATGATGTCACTTCCGGTTCTGGCACCCAGAAGAATGTCACTTCTGGTGCACAGGCTAACATCAGAAGAACATCACTTCCCTTACATCACGTCTGGTTCCTACACATCATTTATGGTCTGATACCTTAAAGCCACCATCTTTGCAAACCCTCACCAGTTCTGTTTTGGACATCTCTGTTCCTTTAAAAGCCTTTTGTAGCCAGGGAAATTATACGGGTGGCTGCCCCAAACGTTTTTGAGTGTGTCGAGTCTGATCCTTTTCACACTAGCTAACACTACTCTTTCCCATAACTTCATGCTGTGGCTCATCAGTTTTACCCCCTGTAGTTACTAGAGCTCTGTACATCCCCCTTATTCTTAAAAATCGGTACCAGTACACTTCATCTCTACTCCTCAGGCATCCTCTCACTTTCGAAGATTCCATTAAACAATCTGGTTAAAAACTCCATTGCCATCTCTCCTAAACACCTCTGTGCCTCCACAGGTAAGTCATCTGGACCAATGGCCTTTCCGTTCTTCATCCTCTTTATAGCTGTCCTTACTTCTTCCTTGCTAATCCATTGCACTTCCCGATTCACTATTGCAACATCATTCAACCTTCTCTATTTCTCATTCTCTTTATTCATCACCCTCTCAAAGTACTCTTTCCATCTGCTCAACACACTCTCCTACGTTTGGTACTTCATATATTGTAACTAGATGAAAATTACTTTGCATTTTCATCTTGTTTTGGTATGTTATAATAGGAAAGTAAAGTATATGTACAGTAATGGGTGTTTAGTGTCTTTTCTAATAATCTGACATAATATGCTACTGAAACATACAGTGAAATATACTGTTAATCTGAAATGTACTCACAAGCGAGGAGAGTGTGTTGAGCAGATGAAGTACTTTGAGAAGCTGATGAATGACGAGAATGAGAGAGAGAAGAGGTTGGATGATGTGGAGATAGTGAATCAGGAAATGCAATGGATTAGCAAGGAGGAAGTAATGATAGCTATGAAGAGGATGAAGAATGGAAAAGCCATTGGTCCAGATGACATACCTGTAGAAGCATGGAGGTGTTTAGGAGAGATCGCAGTAGAGTTTTTAACCAGATTGTTTGATGGAATCTTGGAAAGTGAGAGGATGCCTGAGAAATGGAGAAGTCTACTGGTGCCGGAGAGGAATGTGCAGGACTGCAGTAACTACACGGGAATAAAATTGATGAGCCACAGTATGAAGTTATGGGAAAGAGTAGTGGAAGCTAGGTTAAGAAGTGAGGTGATGATTAGTGAGCAGCAGTATGGTTGCGTCTTTGTGGACCTGGAAAAAGCATATGACAGGGTGCCTCGAGAGTAGTTGTGGTATTGTATGAGGAAGTTGGGAGTGGCAGAGAAGTATGTAAGAGTTGTACAGGATATGTACGAGGGAAGTGTGACGGTGGTGAGGTCTGTGGTAGGAGTGATGGCTGAATTCAACGTGTAGATGGGATTACTTCATGGATTGGCTCTGAGCCCTTTCTTATTTGTAATGGTGATGGACAGGTTGATAGACGAAATTAGACAGGAGCCCCCGTGGACTATGATGTTTGCTGATGACATTGTGATCTGTAGCGATAGTAGGGAGCAGGTTGAGGAGACCCTGGAGAGGTGGAGATATGCTCTAGAGAGGAGAGGATTGAAGGTCAGTAGGAACAAGACAGAATACATGTGTGTAAATGAGAGGGAGGTCAGTGGAATGGTGAGGATGCAGGGAGTAGAGTTGGCGAAGGTGGATGAGTTTAAATACTTGGGATCAACAGTACAGAGTAATGGGAATTGTGGAAGAGTGGTGAAAAAGAGAGTGAAGGCAGGGTGGAATGGGTGGAGAAGAGTGTCAGGAGTGATTTGTGACAGACGCATATCAGCAAGAGTGAAAGGGAAGGTCTACAGGATGGTAGTGAGACCATCTATGTTATATGGGTTGGAGACAATGGCACTGACCAGAAAGCAGGAGACAGAGCTGGATGTAGCAGAGTTAAAGATGCTAAGATTTGCATTTGGTATGATAAGGATGGATATACAGTTAGGTCCATAAATATTTGGACAGAGACAACTTTTTTCTAATTTTGGTTCTGTACATTACCACAATGAATTTTAAATGAAATAATTCAGATGCAGTTGAAGTGCAGGCTTTCAGCTTTAATTCAGTGGGGTGAACAAAACAATTGCATAAAAATGTGAGGCAACTAAAGCATTTTTTTTAACACAGTCCCTTCTTTTCAGGGGCTCAAAAGTAATTGGACAATTGACTCAAAGGCTATTTCATGGGCAAGTCCGTCGTTATTTCATTATCAATTAAGCAGATAAAAGGCCTGGAGTTGATTTGAGGTGTGGTGCTTGCATGTGGAAGATTTTGCTGTGAACAGACAACATGCGGTCAAAGGAGCTCTCCATGCAGGTGAAAGAAGCCATCCATAAGCTGCGAAAACAGAAAAAACCCATCTGAGAAATTGCTACAAAATTACGAGTGGCAAAATCTACAGTTTGGTACATCCTGAGAAAGAAAGCAAGCACTGGTGAACTCAGCAACGCAAAAAGACCTGGACATCCACGGAAGACAACAGTGGTGGATGATCACAGAATCATTTCCATGGTGAAGAGAAACCCCTTCACAACAGCCAACCAAGTGAACAACACTCTCCGGGGGGTAGGCGTATCGATATCCAAGTCTACCATAAAGAGAAGACTGCATGGAAGTAAATACAGAGGGTGCACTGCAAGGTGCAAGCCACTCATAAGCCTCAAGAATAGAAAGGCTAGATTGGACTTTGCTAAAGAACATCTAAAAAAGCAAGCACAGTTCTGGAAAAACATTCTTTGGACAGATGAAACCAAGATCAACCTCTACCAGAATGATGGCAAGAAAAAAGTATGGAGAAGGCGTGGAACAGCTCATTATCCAAAGCATACCACATCATCTGTAAAACACGGTGGAGGCAGTGTGATGGCTTGGGCGTGCATGGCTGCCAGTGGCACTGGGACACTAGTGTTTATTGATGATGTGACACAGGACAGAAGCAGCCAAATTAATTCTGAGGTGTTCAGAGACATACTGTCTGCTCAAATCCAGCTAAATGCAGTCAAATTGATTGGGCGGCGTTTCATGATACAGATGGACAATGACCCAAAACATAGGGACAAAGCAACCCAGGAGTTTATTAAAGCAAAGAAGTGGAAAATTGTTGAATGGCCAAGTCAGTCCCCTGATCTTAACCCAATTAAGCATGCATTTCACTTGTTGAAGACTAAACTTCAGACAGAAAGGCCCACAAACAAACAGCAACTGAAAGCCACTGCATTAAAGGCCCGGAAGAGCATTAAAAAGGAGGAAACCCAGCATCTGGTGATTTCCATGAGTTCAAGACTTCAGGCTGTCTTTGCCAGCAAAGGGTTTTCAACCAAGTATTAGAAATGAACATTTTATTTCCAGTTATTTAATTTGTCCAATTACTTTTGAGCCCCTGAAATGAATGGATTGTGTTAAAAAAAAATGCTTTAGTTGCCTCACATTTTTATGCAATCGTTTTGTTCACCCGCCTGAATTAAAGCTGAAAGTCTGCACTTCAACTGCATCTGAGTTGTTTCATTTAAAATTCATTGTGGTAATGTACAGAATCAAAATTAGAAAAAAGTTGTCTCTGTCCAAATATATATGGACCTAACTGTAATTAGAAATGAGTACATTAGAAGGTCAGCTCAAGTTGGACGGTTGGGAGACAAAGTCAGAGAGGCGAGATTGCGCTGGTTTTGATATGTGCAGAGGAGAGATGCTGAGTTTATTGGGAGAAGGATGCTAAGGATAGAGCTGCCAGGCAAGAGAAAAAGAGGAAGGCCTAAGAGAAGGTTTATGGATGTGGTGAGAGAGCACATGCAGGTGATGGTTGTAACAGAACAAGATACAGAGGACAGAAAGATATGGAAGAAGATGATCTGCTGTGGCAACCCCTAACAGGAGCAGACAAAAGAAGAAGAAGATCAGAGCTATTTGACATCTTGCTTCAAAGAAAGACTGATGCATATGGAACAGTGCATCCCAACCGTTGTGGAATCCCTGAAGACTTTGGCAGAGCTAATTTACAGCAAGGTGGGCCAGTAGCCTGGCAAAAGGGTAAAGTGCTTGAGCTGAAATGGAAGGACAAGAAATATGTTTGTCTTCTTACCACTCTACAGTACATAATGCAGCTACAGTCACTGTACAAGCAAAAAGCAACAAGCAGGTTACAAAGCCTTGTGCTGTGGTAAACTGCAACAGCACGATGGGTGGCATAGACCATGCAGATCAAAAATTGACTTTCTATTCTGTTGTGAGGAGACAACAAAAGAAATATTACAAAAAGATATTTCATCATCTGGTGGAACAGTGCATTTAGAATGCATTCGTCTTATACAAACAAGAATCTGGCAAAACTGTATCTCATGCAAACTTTACATGCCAGCTTGTCGTTCAAATCATTGCCGTAAATCCACTGTCCACACTACCGCTGAAGACATGCCGTCGACTCAGCACATTGCAGATCAATCCAGAGCGTCTTATTGGTAGGCAATTTATTGATTATATACCTCCAGCAGGAAAAGAAACAGAATCCAACTCGTAACTGTGCAGTGTGCTGTTCAAAAACTGACAAATCTGGAAAGAAAATCGGAAAAGAAACAAGCTATTATTGTCCCAACTGTGCCACTCGATTGTGTCTTTCACCGTGTTTTAAGAGTTACCACACAAAGGACTCATTTTGAGACTATATACTGTTTTGGCATCATTAGCAGTATTATTATTACTGCTATTATTGTTCATTTCATATTATTTTATTCATCATTACTATTATTATTTGTATCATTATTATACTTTTGAGATTTAATAAATATGTAATTTTTCATGCCAAAAAAACCCACTTTTTACATGTTTTAAAACAGAGCGCTAAGGAGGTTAAATCCAGCACAGCAAGCATCAAGAGGAGTGAGCACAGAAAGCTTCAACAAAAGTGAAACATGGTCACAAGACTCTTGTTTCATACTGAAGCCAGAACATACTGTAAGTGACTAAAACAGCAGATCAAATTAATGATTTTCTCACTGAAGATGGTCCAGAGATTAATATCAGTGCAGGTAACTTGTCAACAATATAAGAGATCACTGAACCTGTAAATAAACTCTCAACCTACTACTTAGAATGGTCACTTTTAAAAAAGCCGTAGCATGGTTTGTCGAGTTTAAAGAAATACTGCTGCTCTTAAAGGAAGAAAGATATTTCAACTTGAAATCAGTCAGTCTGAAAGTCATCCACATAAGCAAGAAATGCTTACAACAGAACACATGAAAAAGTACACACTGAAACTAAAACCAAATCCAGTTTCTGCAGAAGATCTGGCTAAAGCAGAGCTTGCACGTCTCAGTGAACTACAAGAATTCACAGAGGAAATAATGGCTATAAAGACAAATGTTTGTGTGAAAAACAGCAGTTGCATCTTCAAATTGGATCCAGCTGTGTGAAATGATATGCTGAGAGTTGGTGGCTGATCTGGCAAACATGCTATGCTAGAAGAAGCTTAGCACCCCGCTATTCTCCACAATTTTTCCCACATTGCATCTCTTACATTGCCACACTTCCAGAAAAATTACTTTATAGGGGCAACTAAATACTTGTACAGTTATAGTATACCAGAAATATTGGTTACCTCAAGCTAACTCAATTTCTGGACAATCATTTGAAAGCGTAGAGCATGAGGAAAATACAATACAAAAACAGGATACTAACAAATGGCCTATTTGTTAGAAGATTGTTCACTATATTGTAGTGCTGCCACATAAAAAAATGTTATATGTTTGGTCTGCTTGTGCACGTATTAGGATAGCCCATACATCCTGTGATTGATAGCAGTGCCCCGGAAGGTAGGACATCCAGTTTCTATTTCTGAGGTGTGCTGGGAGTGTGATTTTTCCACTGTATATATATTTTTTGCACATACCCTGTATAGGGTTTATTGTGAGTTTTTGGAATGGGATTGTTGCTGTTTTTCAATCTTTTTGACTCTCTTTATATGTATGTCTCCCCTTGCTTACTGATGTTGCTATGGTTTTTTTTTGCTCATATACTGTATATATTCATTCATTTGTTACAGCTGATCATTACAAAAGGGGATGTGTGATATTGGCCTATCCTTTCATCAGCCGCTTTACAGTTAGGAAGGTGGGAAATAGCAATCAGCTCATTCCAGAGTGTCAGGTCCGATCCATTACAACCTGGCCAACTACCCTTCACCAATATTGGAGTTGATTATTTTGAATCTTTTCAAGTTAAAAAAGGATAAAGTTTACCAAAGACAAGACAGAAAGAAATCAAATGGATTTTCTACACACAATCAGCCTCTTGTCAAAGTGGTATATGGGAAAGAGAAATTAGAAGCATAAGAAAGATTCTAAGCTTAATACTTAACAAACACTTGATGATAAAAGTCTTCAAACAATAATGTATGAGGTTGAAGAAATTATCGACAACAGACCCCTTGCAAAGTCATCAAGTGACCCAAATATCTTACAAGCACAGATACTTACCTATTTATGCTTTGAAGACACACCCCTGCATACTACCCAGACTTTTCTCTAAAAATGACCAGTAAAATTGAAGATGCTGGAAGTAAGTTTGATGCCTGGATGATTTGCTTTGGAAAAGATCTAAAAAGCATTTGCCAATACTTCAAGAATGTCAAAAATGGCTTACACCAAGATGAAGCTTTGAACCAAGAGACATTGTTTTGATAGTAGATGGTGCTGCAATTCACAACTCTTGGGTAATGGGTCGACTCATCAAAACAATTCCATACATCAAAGCTGCAGTCAGAAGAGTTTGTGTGCAGACCAAAACCAGCACACTGGACAGACCCATAAATAAATTTTTTCTACTATAGGACTCCTCAAACACATGAAACGATAAATATTTGTTTCCGTTTTATGATACAATCTGCACTTAGAGTTTTTGAATAATTTTTGGCTTTTAAAAAGTAAAATGTAGTAATTACCTCTGTTCCCTGAATAAAGAATTAGGTGCCAGAAAATGTAGGAGCCAAACCTTTTAAGTTAGCAGTAATGATAAATTCATATACGTTTTGAATTTAAATATAATATTGGTTTCACACAGATTATGGATTCTGTTTTTACCCACTATAAGCTAAGAAGTTAATGGAATGAAATTAATGCTCTGCTATATTTCTGTATTTAGACAATAGAAAGTCCTCAGGTTGAAGTTGGACAGCTAGAAAGAAACACAAACTTTTAGACAGAAATGCATTATGGGCATATAGTTGTCTGACCATATATATGATGATGTTCATATGGTCCTTGTGTGGGTAACCTAGACACTTAAACCCTAAATTGAACATAACAAGCAAGAACATTTTTCTTTTCTGTGTGTGTGCATCATCAACTTTTTTCTTTGTTCTTTGTGTGACCTGTTTGCTTTTAATGTTACTAAAATTGTTAAAATGACGACACTTGGACTTTGTACAAGTCATATTAACTGCTTGAATTTTTTTCTGGTTGATGCATTTTTAACTATTTGGAAACCCTTCACAAACACATCTACAATGACAATAGTTAAAAGAGGAAGAAAAATGCAAGTAAAGGTGGTTAAAAAAGGAGGAAAGACTAAGATCAAGGGTCAAAATGTTTTGTTTGCATAGTTACATTACAGACATATACTGTTGTTAGCATGTTTTCATTTTAATAAAAAGTTTGGCTGGCAAAAAAGTGAACCTTCTTACTTTCAATGTTTAAGATATTTTTTGACTATATATAAAACAAGGAAAGATCCTGTATTTATTTGTACCTTCAATACTTAAACACTCATGTATTTATACTTTTAAACTTCTACTTGAGAACTTTTCTCACAGTCAACTTATATTTGAGTCATTTTCTGGAAAGGTATTTTACTTTGACTCAAATAGGTACTTTATACAACAATGGCCTGGAGAACTGCACCTTGCAACATCATCTGATTATTTAAAAACAAAGAATGACTTTTGGGTGAGAATTGATGTAAGACTTTGCAAGTGTTTATAATTTGTAGTGTCTTGGTCTGATTTATTAAACTGTGGTTGAGTTAACTATATCAGCCCATGCTCATTAGAAACTCTTTTGAACTGTTCCTAAAAGCACACTAGCTTAATTTGTCTTTCTGTTGTTACAACAACTGCAACTTTTTTATTTCAAACAACTGTACCCATTGCAGCGAGAAGAGTATTGTTTCAGCCAGGCGTCAAATGTTGAGTAGGCGGGACAATGTCGAATGGGAGGGATAAGAAGCTGCTGAAGAACCTGACAGAAGTGCTTTGAATGCAACATTACCTTCTGCCAGATCGAAGTAGGACAAATAGACTGTGGGAAGGGTGTGAGTAATCCTTCAGAATGCCATAGGCATACAACACTTGATAAGAATGACTTCAGTTGAGGGTAGAGAAGTCCCAATGATCTTTTCTGCTGTGTGCACTATCTGTTGTAGGACCTTCCGGTCAAAGACACTGCAATTCCGAAATCAGAGAGAAATGATTTATGCAAATCTGCTTTCAGAAGGTAAGGTTTGCAATAACTACCAATAACACCTCTCAATCCTATCTGCTAGGCTTAATTTTATTGTCCAATTTAATTGGAAGTATCCAAGGTGCCGGGGGGAATGAATTAAAGATCTTGGCGTGGATCTTAGGCTGGCTGTTCTTGGTTCAGGTCTGTGTGTTGGGAACATGGCTTAACTCATTTTGCAGTGCAGCCTGTCAATTCTGTTTAAATTGTATATTTAAATTGTATATTTTTCCCTATTTTATGTAGCATAAGCTGTGAAAACTTCAGAGAATTCATGACAAACTTTTATTTTGACAATACATGCAGGCAAACTTTTATTTTGAAAAAATCCATCACAATTCCAATGTGGGAGATGATGGTAACTGTAAATGCATATATTAGTGTATGCACATCTGTTAGTGTTTTATGTGTATCTATGTATTGTAGAAATATATTTTTGTTAATGAGTTTTGTTGTTAGTGAAAGTTTATTTGTGTTGAGTGGTCTTGTTTTAAGGGGACACTGAATGGGGTTGGTTCCTAAGTATTGTATGAGTGTTCGATTAATGTCCTCTGTTAGTGTGCGGAATAGTTTTATTCCTCGACTGAGTGCCTTGGTGAGTTTGTTGGGATCAGTATCAGTAGTATCAACTTTTCAAATGTGTGCATTGTTAAATTTGTTATCTTCCTGTGGGATCAGTATCAGTAGTGTCCACTTTTCAAATGTGTGCATTGTTAAATTTGTTATCTTCCTGCGTGTTATATGAGTCTGTGATACTGCTAATGGTTTTTCCTGTTTGTTTCTGTTAGTTAGCAGCAACTTCCTGTTTTTTTGTTTGAGTCTTTTTTGTGGGATAATGCTATGTGTGAGGACAGTTTGGCTCTGATCTGTGATTCTTTGTTCTGTGATTTGTATGCTTGGGTATTTTTGTGTAAAGGCTATATGTAATTTTTACCTGTAATGTGTTGTGTCAGGTTTTAATTCTATAATTGTATAATATGTACATATGATGAACTTTTTAATATCTTTTCTGTACAGGGGCTCCTGAAACAGCTATAACTTTAGATCTGGTGGTTTGGCCAACCAGTCTGTGGAATGGCCATTGAAGTAGCCATACTTAAGCCAGTGCATTCTTTCACCACTAATAGCCAAGGGAGATTGCTCAGTTTTCAAACATGGGCTTCCACCTAACTCATAAGTGTGGCCCATTTTAATCTGGCTAATGACTGAGCCAATATGAATTCATTTTTTGTTATAACCATTTTTCATTTAATACATTTTACTGTTATTTTCACAACCTTCCTCTTTATTCATGTAGATCTTTTTGCTTCTTATTGTATATGTCAAAACGTAAAGCCTTCTATCTTCATGCTGTAATTGAGACCTTTGAAAAGTAGAAAACTATTAGCTGGTTTTTGATACTTTCACGGATAGTGGTAGCAAATTATTTAAGAATGATTTAGTTCACAAAAAGCACAAGTCTTTTAATTATGCTTTTGGTTGCTGATAGGTAAGCAATGACACTTTACTCCATCCATCCATCCATTTTCCAACCTGCTGAATCAGAACACAGGGTCACGGGGGTCTGCTGGAGCCAATCCCAGCCAACACAGGGCACAAGGCAGGAACCAATCCTGGGCAGGGTGCCAACCCACCGCAGGACACTTTACTCTCAGAAGTTTAATTACTGTGCAAAATAAGATGGAAATGTTATTTCTGCAATAACAGATGTTTTACTATATAAACCAATTCCCTTTGCACACATTACATTGTATAAAAATGTTAATTCCAAAGTATGCCACCTTCAGTCTTTATGCTTTTGTGACATTAAAGACAATGCTATTTTCAAAGATCATCTTGCTATGAATGCACTACAGAAAGTTTATTAATTAAAATTTTATGCTTAATAATAAATATTTCTTTGCATTTATATAGTGCTTTTCTCACTACTCAAAGCACTCAGCAATTGCAGGGTAAGTGCCTTGCTCAAGGGCCCAACAGAGCAGAGTCCCTATTAGCATTTACGGGATTTGAACTGGCAACCTTCTGAATGTCAGTGCAGATCCCAAGCCTCAGAGCCACCACTCCGCCAACTTAATGCTTCCACTTAACTCTGTCAGGATACATAGATCACTTTTCTTTATATACCTATGGATTTATGTATTCTTTATTAAGCATTGGTCCATCAGTGCACAAATAATGTTTTGTAATTTGAACAGGTATGTTATTAGTTATTAAGTTAAAATTACTGAAGCAGTGTGAGCAAGTAATTCCATTTAACACTAGAATTACCAGAGCCTACGAAAAAACTCGTAGATCCATCCCACCTTAAATCGCTTCTTAAATCCGTTCGCATCTCTCCGCCATCGTCTTTTGTCCTGTAAATGTGCCGATAAAGACAAGCTGCAAGTAGCCTGCTATTCCATCCCCCCACCGACTTAGAACGTGCACAAACTTCTCCCAGCTCATGCCTTGATTGATTATCTGGGAGTGAAGTGGAGTTTTAGAGTGGAAATAATAGATCGTTATTTGGCACACACGCATTTCATGTGTGTTCCGTTTCTACAGTAATCTGTGTAAACACATTTTTAAAACAGAAACTTTTTCATATTCTAGTAGTAAATGACAAAATGTAGGCATAAACTATATAATGTATGAAGCCTGAAGTCCAAATATCAAAGAAACACTTTCACAAAAGATACAAATATAACAGAACAAGTGTGCTTTTATTCAAAAATATAACTGCAGAAAAAAAAGCAGCCTTAGTGTGCGACATTGACACTCATTTACTATGACTGCTGCTGTGGCACCTCCGAGCAGCCATGAGTCGAGGTAATTCTTGGTAGCGAAAACCAATCAGATCGCTTTCTGCTACCAAGATTCTACCAAGAATTGAAAGCTTGGGCCAATAGTGGCCCGTATCGGCTAAAAAGAATTGACCATTCATAACCCGGTTCATCTACCAAGAATTGGCCAATGATGGCTCGGTCGGCTACCAAGAATTGGCGAATCATGGCTCGTGTTGGCTACCAAAACTCAGAAAGGGCAGGCCAGCCTCTTGTCAATTAATGTATTTTTGCAAAAGCTTGTTCGAGTCTGCACACAGATGCTTTGCGATTTGCGTTTCATTTTGAACTTTCTAAAAGTGTTACTCACGAGTGTCGGTTTGTGCAGATATATTTACATTCACGTGCACATTTTTTGAATAATTTTTTAACCATTCTTGGTGCAGTTTATTACATTTATTAAATATGTGTGCAAAACATGTAAAGACAGATATAATAATGTATAAATGTAATAAACATTGAACTGTATAATCATAGTTTCATTTTTTTATATTTAACACTAATTTCACAAATCGTTCATATCAATGCTAATACAGAATAATAATAATTAATAGTTATACTCGATATTAACATTGATGTTATAAAATATGCTTATAAAATAGACCTACACCTTTAATACTCAGACGATTCTAATCGTGCTGTAGAACAGCATATATATGGGGTACAGGTCGTAATGTTTTATTTATTATGAACATGTTCTACTTAAGTTTGCATATGCTGGGTTTATGTCCAAATGTTTGTTAATGGCGTTTTTGTCTGATAGCCAAGATTTAGCCAGTTCTCTGGCACTTTTAGTACTGGCCTTAAATCTTACTTGTACATTGTCCCAATTAAATGTATGTCCTGTTGATTTTGTATGCGTATAGATCTGTGCTCGTGAGTCCTTCCTTCTAACGGCGTTGCAATGTTCCTGTATGCGAGTTGCAATTCTTTTTAATGTTTGTCCTGTGTATACTGCTGGGCAAGAACTGCATGGAATGCTATAAACTTCGTTTCGTGTTTCTGCTGTCAGTTTCTTGTTTTTAGCATTTAAAAGGACAGTGCGCAGACTGTTCGTGGGTTTCTGTGCAATTCTGATGCCTGATTTGGCCAGGATATATATAAAAGATGATCCGCTGTGGCAGCCCCTAACGGGAGCAGCCAAATGAAGAAGAAGAAGATATAAATAATTAACTAAATGGTGTGTGTGTTGTTTACTATAAGTATATCTATCTATCTATCTATCTATAAACATTTCCCTTTGCAATATTTCCAAATATTTATTTTTACCTACTCCAAATTAATTAAATGTCAGCATCAACTAGAATATATTACTTCCCAAATTTTATAAATACATACATACACAAGGCTGTGAACTATTATTTATTCATTCTTATTGTGCTTTAATTTTTATTGTACTCCTCTTGATTATCTGTGTGGCCATCTGAGACCATGGTAAAGGTGCTATATAAGTAAGTGAAATGTGTTATTATTTGTTATAATTATGATTCAATAGAATTTGCAGGCAGTTTGTTTAATTGTGATTTTAACTATGCTTGTTGTCCATATGTTCCTTAACAAATCAATCATTCATTAAAGAGTTTTTGTTTAATCAAAAAATAAAAATAAACAACTAAATCTGCAAAGTAAAATTCAAAGCACCGTTCGTCGAAGAGAAAGTTTAAAAAAATATATATTTTAGAGATATATTCTTTCACTCAGCAATGTGCCATGAGCGGGATTTAAACCCGGATCCCTGCAATAATTTCTGGTAGATTGTCTCTCAATAATCGCAGCTATACCTCAACTAATATGCGATATCCTTGGTGCAACAGTATCAGTTACTGACTGGGAATCAAAAGGTCACGAGTTCGATTCTGTACGACTCCCTTTTGAGAAGTGAACTGCTCTTATTCTTACTATTTTAGAATTAAAAGATACATTTGATTTCAGTCTGTAAAAGCCGGTGTAATTTATGATACTTGTAAAGGTTAGCTTTGTTTTTTTTTTTTTGTTCACTTTTCATTCTCTCAGTCGCATTCAGGATCCTTCCCACTCCAACAGCCCCCAGCCATTTGACACTGCTGTTTTCACATAAAGATGTGCTATAGCTCTGCAGTGTATCACGATAAATACATCTTGCTGTATGCTGTTTCTTTTCTACTCCAGGACATGCAGAGGAAAGCATATTAAAGAGCAGTAACTTCAGCGCTTTATATAATCAGCAGACACTCCCCATCTGACACTGCTGTTTTCACATAAAGACGCGCTATAGCTCAGCAGTGTACTTGTGACTGCATTCTCGTACCAATGCTTGCGAACTGAAGTGTCTGCGTGCACTTTTTATAGCATTACACATGTATTTTTTGAGCATGCCCGTGTTGCTCAAACACAGGAACATATGTTAATGTAAAAGTATAACAAAACAAGTGCACTTTTTTTCAAGACTATAACCGAAGAAAAAAGAAAGCAAGTTACATTACAACAGGCGGTTGATATGACAGCTTGCGTGGTGCAATGCTAAGAACTGCTGATTTCCGTTCTGTGCTATATAAAATCATCACATTCAAATGTTAACAGTTCCCACACACCCAAGGACAGCCCTTCCTAGATTTACGACATTTGTACTTGTTGCAGTGTACACACCTCACTGTGCTATGGTTCCTATTACACTGAACAAGCACCTGTAATTTGTAGCTCTATTCATTATCTCAAAACACCACGCACATTCACAGTAATTCTCAGTTATGTCCACCACTCACACCCACGCCCACAACCATGCAGAACTGATTCCACATCAGAGAATTTCCAGTTCCAGCATAAATTCAGACCCCATCTGATGCTGTTCGTTTTCAAATAATATTGCATTAGTGTGATGATGTTTTCACATATATTGTCTTTCTTTCAGGTGTGTAATAGAAACCACAGCATAGAGAGAAGTGTGTACATTGTAACAGGTACACACGTTGTAAATATAGGAAAGACGATCCTTACGTGTGTGAACTGTTAACTGTTAACATTTGAATCTGATGATTGCATATAGCGCTGTCTTATTCAGTGCGCTTATTCAGTACACGCAAGAACATGCAGGTGGCCAGTTTCTACAACATTCTGCCAGTGATCAACGCACATTTAAAAAAAAGAAAGAGACAAATATATGTGACGTTTTGAAGAAATCATTCTATGACGCGAACAGTACCAATCAGAAAACAGTGTCGAAGTAATGCAATATTATTTGAAAGCGAACAGCGTCAGATCGGGTGTGAATTTATACTGGTGCTGTTAGAGTCAAATCAGAAGCTGAATAAACTCCTGTTCTAACTCTAAGTAAACAGCGTGAATTAAGCAATAGAAATAACCGTGATCGACATTTTAAACTTAATGATTTACAGTGCATACCAATTTATAAAATATATGTCCGTTTGAGGTTACAAAGAAAAAAAAATAACACCTTCTCCCCAGCGGGGAATCGAACTCCAATCTCTGAGGCACGGTGGGCTGCTGCGCTCGGAGTCAGCAAATCTTAGCGTTATGCCACGGAAGGTGTTGTATCGTTCTTGAGCCTTTTGTGAAAGTGTTTATTTGATGTTTGGACTTCAGGCTTCACACATTCTATAGTTTATGCCTACATTTTGTAACATTTATTACTAAAATATAAAAAAGTTTCTGTTTTAACAATGTGTTTACACAGATTACTGTAGAAACGGAACACACATGAAATGCGTGTGTTCCAAATAACGATCTATTATTTCCACTCTAAAACTCCAGCAGTTCAGTCATTCCGAGATAATCAAACAAGGCATGAGCTGGGAAAACTTAGTGAACATTCTGCGACGGTGGGGGATGGAATAGCCGGCTTCTTGCTGCTCGTCTTAATTGGCACATTTAGAAGACAAAAGAGAGGTGAGAACGGTTTTAAGGTGGGCCGGATCTACAAGTTTTTTCGTAGACTCTGGTAATTCTAGTGTTAATGATTGTGTAGTACTTCATTTTGAAAGAGAATTTTAATATCCTTATATTATCTAGTTAAGAGGAAGGCAACCATGTACCAATTGGTGCAGTTTTTCTTTAAACCATATTATTTATTTTGATTAATTCCTGATGTTAATTAAATTTATTACTTAATTATATACAGAAGCTTGCTCAGCTCTCAGTGTATATT
Source organism: Erpetoichthys calabaricus (assembly GCF_900747795.2). NCBI lineage: Eukaryota > Metazoa > Chordata > Cladistia > Polypteriformes > Polypteridae > Erpetoichthys > Erpetoichthys calabaricus. Next base: position 53,125,882 of record NC_041411.2, read on the forward strand.
TATCAGTTTTACTAAGAGTTTTCTATTTGCCCCAATCTTTAATGTACAGATATCTCACTCATATATGAACAGATAACTTACAGATGCAAAAACACTTAATGTGCATGTCTTTAATGTGCAGACAATAATAGCCTTTAAAATTTTAACTAACTAATGATTTGTTCTTTTTAACCTTGAAGAGTGCTTGGGATAACTGGATGTATCTATACGCAAAAGATGAAAGGAACATAGGATACATTTGAGGTGTCTAAATGACTTGCAGAGAGATGCAACACCTACTGACGACCCACAGAACCTGAATTACAAGGCACAATTATGTGTAGATCACCAGCCTGTAGGCCCCATAAGTGGTACCAGTAAGTACCACTTAGCAATATTAGTGATAGATGACCCATTGATCGTAACTCCCGAATAGATGGCTTATGTTAAAGAAAGGAAACAGACTCCAGCAGGGGAACAGAGCTATCCTAGCAGTAAATAAACCTAAAGTAAATAGTAATTGCTGGAAGGATGACAGAAAAAGAGTGGAGAGGCCCAAGAGAAGAAAACTTTAAAGTACATGGTTGGTATTTATCAAGTTATTTCTTTAAAATCATTGTGTATATAATTTATAAAATTGTGTTCTAAAGTGAAACTTGTTTTATAAACATGGGTTAATAGGTGAACGAAAAAGTCTTAAAACATAGAAAATGTGTCCACTGTAAATGCAGCAAAAGTTTCACTTCAAGAAAATATGCCTTCTGTGTTTTTGAGGTTTCCTTGTGATAATGAAAGGAAACTAGAAATAATTATTTTACAGAGATTCTTGGAACTATTTTTCTTGAGGCAAGAATACATTTCCCATTTGCTTGAGGCTGGGGTGCAGACCCAGCTGGGACGCCTAGAAGGAGATCTATACGTCCCACAGGCCACGAGGGGGCAACTGCCCTGAATAGCAAGGGGACCACGGGAAAGTAGCAGGGAGGCTCAAACCCGTGGAGGCCCATTGCTACCGAAAGGGGGCACCCCAAGCCTCATAAAGCCGGGAGATCGACACTTTCACCACACCTAGGAAAGTGGAGGAAGGACCTTCCAGCAACACCCGGAGTGCTTCCAGGAAGTGCTGCCGGAAGAACGTCAGCGAGCACCTGGAGCACGTCCAGGTGACTATAAAGGGGGCCGCCTTCCTACAGTTAAGAAGCGAGAGTCGGGAGCTGGAGGAGGACGAAGCTCTAGTGATGAAGGGAAGAAAGGCGGTCCACATACATTGAAAGGCCAGAGTAAGGGTGATTGATGTGGGGCACTGTGTGTGTGCAAAACTGTAAATAAAAGGGGGTTTTATAGAAATAATGGTGTCAGTCTGATGGTGTTCGGGCTAGTTCTCACAGTGGCATCCCAGATGGGCCTCTCCGTCTGTTCCAAGGTGGGGACCCAGATAAAAAATTCTGTGAGTAGTCCGATACCTCAGACCACCACACACCCGCGCTGCGATAGCATACACACACCGCACACACACCGTGCACACACACTGCGGACGGTCTGCAATTCACCCAGGGACTGCCCACGGTTTACAGAAGCGCCGTCTCCAACCCGATGGGGGTGAGGAACACCAGGCAAGGCGGGAGAGCCACGGACTCCCCAGTGTTCACCGTCACCATGGAGAAGCCGGTCAGCACGTCAAAGGAAGCGGCCGCTGGGAGGCAACATGCTCTGAGAGACGGGATCCAGGAGGTGAGTCCCAAGCCCTATGGCAGTCAGCCCACAGGGTCGGTCATGCCGGGTCCTGTCTTTGTGTTGCAGGAGGGGACTGCCTGGATCTGTGTCGCCAGATCCCAGAGGAGCTGCCACGAGACCCGCCACACCATCGGGAGAGGGAAGAAGATGATGGCAGGGAACTGGAAGTCCCTCCGCAAGGCAGGCGAGGGATTGAATGGTGTGTGTCATGTTCCCAACGATGACTAGTCAGAGGAATGTCCATCCCGAGCCGGGGGATGACCCGACGGAGTGAAGAAGGAGATTCCACGGCGCACAGGTACGGTAAGGTAAGTAACAGGTATGTCCTCCGCTGGCTGATGCTCCGTTTTTGCTTACGGCTTGGTGCGATCCAGATGTTTCCCTTCGGTTCGCTGAGTCATTTGGCCAGATGATACGCAACCTTTGAGACTGCCTAGTCGAGCTGGAGGGGAAGGCGATCGTGCCACGGGAGACGCTGGGACAGTGGACTAAGTGACGCGGCACTGAAGACTCCAGCCGGAGGAATGCGGCGGTGCAGGTAGGTGATGCCTGTACCATAAAGTGAAACGGAGATGTGCGCGAAAGGGTCTCGGTATTGTGTGGTTCCGGTTTATGGCAAATATCATCCCATTCTATAAAAAGGGTGACAAGGCAGATCCAAGCAACTATAGGCTAGTAAGCTTAACATGCATCACAGGAAAATTAATGGAAGGAATTATTAAGGATAAGATTGAGCAACACCTGGTAAGGACAGGAGTTATTCTGAACAGTCAGCATGGGTTCAGAAGAGGGAGGTTGTGTTTTACTAACATGCTGGAATTCTATGAGGAGGCAACAAAAGGATACGATCAAAGTGGAGCATATGATATTATTTATCTGGACTTTCAGAAAGCATTTGATAAGGTGCCACATGAGAGGTTGGGCATCAAATTAAAAGAAGTGGGAGTTCAGGGTGATGTTTTTAGATGGGTGCAGAATTGACTCAGACACAGGAAGCAGAGGGTGATGGTGTGAGGAACCTCATCATAATTGGCCGATGTTAAGAGTGGTGTTCCATAGGGGTCAGTGCTGGGTCACTGCTATTTTTAATATATATAAATGATTTAGATAGGAATATAAGTAACAAGCTGGTTAAGTTTGCAGATGATACCAAAATAGGTGGATTAGCAGATAATTTGGAATCCGTTATATCATTACAGAAGGACTTGGATAGCATACAGACTTGGGCAGATTTGTGGCAGATGAAATTTAATGTCAGTAAATGTAAAAGGTTTGAATATATGATGGGCGGTCAGAAAATCGAGATGAGAAGGATTTAGGAGTCATAGTGGACTCTAAGCTATTGACTTCCTGACAGTGTTCAGAAGCCATTAAGAAGGCTAACAGAATGTTAGGTTATATAGCATGGTGTGTGGAGTACAAGTCTAAGGAGGTTATGCTCAGCCTTTTTAATGCACTTCATTTTATAAACAATAGATTCAAAACTAATAATATTAAGCAAATATAAAATATACACATATTTTGCTTGTAATACAATAATAATAATAATAATAATAATTCATTACATAATACAAAGTATAATACAAAAATATAATACAAAGCCAAGCAAGTATCTTTTTACAACTCAAAGCAAATATACACTTCTCTTGCTTGGAGTACCTAGCCAAGCAAGTGTATATCTTTTTAATTTCAGAAGACCTATTATTAATTTACTTCTTCTCACCAGATTCAAATCTAATATTAAAAATAAATAAATAAACATATAAGGATTCTTAATAAAGCAAGTAGAACTCCTGTTAAAATTGGCAAAAAGCTCCTGGCTCTTTTTGCACTTAATTTTAGCCTCATTTGCATCCAAGAGTTTCTCGTTAAATTTGTGCACTTAACTTCAAAATAGAGAAAGACTAAGGAATGCTACTAAAATGCTGCTTACATATAGGAGTTCCTGGTACTTAATTTTAGCCTTGTTGATTACGAGATAATCGGGTCCCTTTGTTTATATCAAAATAGACAAAGAATGCTCATCAGTGAGTTTCTGGCTAAAGAGCCCCTGGCACTTAATTTTAGACTCATTGTTTATATCAAAACAAAGAATGCTCATCCATGAGTTTCTGGCAAAAATAGCTAAAAAGCCCTGGCACTTAATTTTAGCCTTGTTGATTATGAGATAATCTGGTCCCCTTGTTTATATCAAAATAGACAAAGAATGTTCATCCATGAGTCTCTGGCTAAAACAGTGAAAAAGCCCTGGCACTTAATTTTAGCCATGTTAATTATGAGATAATTGGGTAAATGGCAAAGATTGTAAGTATCATAAAATTAAACATCCAAGGAAGACTTTGTTTTACATTCAGGGTTTCTTGTTGAATTTAACAAAAGATGGTGATTCCATTTGACCCCACGAAATTCGCATGGTTTGAAAACAAAGTTATTAGATTAAAATAACCATTTCCTGCTAACGAATATAAACTACCTTTAAACTAATTTAAATGTATACCCCATTTATATCAAAATAGATTGCAAGGCTGGATTTTAGTCTTGTTAATCAGGTAAATGTCAAAATAGACTTTGTTTTACATTCAGTTGGTTTGAAACTATTTTGAACATTTCTCCCATTTATATAAACTTTAAAAGATTGTAAGAAAAGTTATTAAAATACAGGTGACAATCTAAGAAATAGTTTCATATATAAAATGTCTGTGGTTCACGAGGGGATACACAAATGTGTTCAGTACCACAATCAGCTGGAGTGCGAGGAGATCAGCTGATGCTTGTATCTCACGTACGCTTCGATCTCTCCATCTAACAAATGAAGCTAACTTTCTAGCAAAGAGAATTGAAGTAGAACATAGCAAGGGGCTTTATCGTATTGACAAAAGTCAACACCCACCCCTGAAGGAGATCGCTGTTCAAAGTGCCTAGATCTTACACCTAAAGACAGTACCATTTGAATGAGGGTTCTTTGCTGCTACAGAGTGCCTCCGCCCCGAGGAGGCAGGACATCAGCAACTTATTACCTGTGAGCTTTCACTGAAACGTGTCACTCTGCCCAACCAAGGCTGGCAGAGAAAGACGGACTGCATAAAAATCTCCGCTTTAGCAGCTTACAGCATGCTAACCTTTTCAGCGTACAAGTGAATCGGTGTTCTTTCCAAAAGGTAGGTGATTTCGCTTTTTTTCTTCTGCAATGGAAAACAAAGGAAAAAATACTTTTGTGATTGTTTGTAAGTTTAGATTATTGAAATATGTGTTGTTAATGATCATGCCACTTCAAACTGTTGAAATGATTGTCTTTTATAAACAGTTCCAGCGATTCAACTGACTATGAGCAGTCTCCAAGACCGCTTTCACCTGGAGGTTTTTTTTTTTATTTTAATGAAAGACTGCTCCTAATTATATTGTTCCAAGTTTATAAATGAAGTATTTTTCTTATTTCAGAGGGTTGCAGTTTCTGGCCTGTTAATTTCTCAGAAAGTGAGTTAATTCTATTACTTTTTAAATCAAAATTTTTCTTTATAAGTACATACAATCTTACTACTTTATATTTTAATGGTAGAAGAGTCGGAGGCAGAACTGTTTTCTTCTTTACATCTAACTAGCACACAGTTGGAGGATCTAATCTCTTGCACAGGTTGGTTCTTTGAGACTAAAAGTCCTGTCTTGGATAAGAAAGATAAAGTGTCCTCAAGTACTTCTTTCACCTGTGGTGTAAAAATAAGGCTTTATAGGTTAAATATTTATAATTATTAATAGAAACGTCAATGATCTTGAAGGGCAATCAGTCTTCTGAAGGTTCCATCCAACCTCTGGAATCGGCACAAAGACCCTTGGACAAGCTATTATCGAACATCTTTTTCACATAGCCTGGTAAATTGAGTTATTCGTTTGTGGGTGGTGATGAATTTTTGTTTTAAAGAAAACTTAGTTTTGTTTGTTTTTTCAGAACCGCCATTGCCAGTATTACTGATGCAAATACTTCAGGATCCACCACAGTTTACGGCTTTCATACCCAAGTAGTATGGAAATCCAAAAGAAATATTACCAGAGCTAAGGCTGCCGAGCTGAAAGCTGAAAGCTGAAATTGATCGAGTTCTGCTGGATTTTTAAAGTGCCTTACCAGCCCTTTTACTCCTTTCTTCAGATTTACAAGAAGAAGTTATTTTATTGTACGCTGTTTTAGAAAACTTATTCATGAAATAATGGCAAGCAATATGAGCTATAAAGGGTCACAGAAGGTAAAAGCAGGAAAAGGCGTTCAAGTGAGGACTTAGACATTGGGAGCGATTCTCAAAATGTCAGATTATTACATGATATGGGTGAATGAACTTAGTTACTCTATTCAACCTGCAAAAATGCTTAATCTTCCTACACAATATTTTACTGAATCAGAATATATAAATCGGCAAAATCAAAATATGATCCAATTGAATAATATGTTAGCTACTATGAGGATTCCTTCACCAGTTTCCTCTCCAATTAACTTTGACTATCTTGACTGCCTTTTAGAAACCCTGCATGCAGTAGCTACCCCGAATGAATTGTTAACATTAAACATTTTGAAAGAAAGGGTTCTGCGGTCTTTGACCAAAAATGTAAATGTTCAAATGGTTCATGGTATAACAAACACCACAGGTTCTGCCAATGCTCAACCTTTTGTTCCATCCCCTCAGAATGCTGGTACCTCTGCCTCTCGGAGTATGGTTCCCTCAGTTTCAGTCATACAATGTATAGCTGGAGACTCTTGCCATGCCTGTTTCTGTATCCTTTCTTTCTGTTATCCCTTCATCCTCTTCTGTTTCAGTCATGCCAGTTATGGCTGGTTCCTCCTAGTCAGTTTGAGTCATGCCAGTTATGGATGGTGCCTCTGCTCTCCCCCCTGCACCTTCTACTTCTGTCTCTGTTTCATTTTTAGTTATGCCAGCTATGACTTGTGCCTCTGCTATCCCCACTGTACCTTCTTCTTCTGCCTCTGTTTCATCTTCAGTCATGCCAGTTATGGCTGGCCCCTCTGCTATTCCTTCAACCTCCCCTGTTTCAGCTGGCTCTGCTATCCTTTTGTCCTGCTCTGCTTCAGTCTTTGATTCTGATATCCCCTCTGCATCCCCTACGCCTCCTCAGCCTTTGTTTCATCTTCAGTCATGCCAGTTGTAGCTGACGCCTATGCTATCCCTTCAACCTCCTCTGTTTCAGCTGGCTCTGCTATCTCTTCAGACTGTTCTGTTTCAGTTGGCTCTGCTATCCCTTCAGCCTGCTCTGCTTCACTCTCTAATTTTGCTACTTTTTCAACCTCCTCAGTCATACCAGTTATGACTGGCGACTCTGTTGTGTTTGTTTCAGCTACCCCTCAACCACCTATACTTTAGGTATACCAGTTGTGGCAAGTCCCACTGCTCTGGCAGGGCATGCTGCAAGTCCCTCAACTGTGTCTAGTGTTGACAATCAGAGCATTTTTCGTCAAATTGACACGCCATCATTTAATAATACAGAAATAAGACTCCCTTAAATTTTGCTGATGCCTATGAACTAGAATCTTACGAGGAGGTGTTTAATAGTATTCATGAAATGCTGCAAGGAATTCTGGAAAGTTTTTCTGCTACTTTAAATTCAAATGATGTTGTTCAGTTAGAACTGCATGCTGATTCCTTGCCTATTAGTGTTTTTATACAGATGACTGGAGCTAATCTTATTGTAGACGAGTTTCTTCAACAGATAGAGAATCTTCTTCAGAGTCACGCAAGCGTATTAGAGGATGTGTCTCTGATGCTAGTAATACAGATTGTTTGGTCACCTAGAAGGGGAGTCAACGGTGCCCGCAAGGTCTCCATTCTACTCAATCATGAAATAGTCAGAAAGAAAATAAGGCATTTAATTATTTCTTATAATTACGGGAATCAGCTCTGTTTTGCCTTTTGTCCGCTCTCCCTAATAGAATCCCAGTACAGACAAAATCCACAGTTAAAGGGGAGGAGGAAGGGATAGCGTACAATCCTTCAGCAAACGGCTGAATTATTTGAGAATGAAAAAGTGTCCTTTGCAGACGTTCATAAATTTGAAAAATTATTAGGTATTAAAATTGTCATCTGGTACGGATGTACAAGAATTTTTTTTTTAATTTGAAAGCTCCCAAAATAGAGCATGTTTTTTCATGATAACCAGTATTATGGTATTTTGAATTTAATGTTTTCTGGGTGTAAAATACTTGTGCAACTATTTCCTCAATACAGCTGAAAAACAGGATTATATCAATCCCTATCCTGAGCCTGCAGAGCATGATGATGAAAGAAAAATATTTTTTTGCCTAGAATGAGAGAATTTTAATTTTAAAGAGGAGATGGCTTTTTATTATAAAAGTGATGCAGAAATTCTTAGAACTGCCTGCATAAAATTTAGAAACAAGGTCATCAAAATTGACAATATTGACCCATTTCATTTCATTCTATGACCCTAGCCTCTCTGTGTATGGCCATGCACAGGCAAAACTGCATGCTGCCAGAATCTAGCAGTATAATTCCTTCTGACCATTACATTTGCACTCAGAAAAGCTATTTAAATACATCTATTCAATGGCTATTGTATCTCCGTGAAACAGGAAAGTTGAACATTCAGCACGCTATAAACCTTGGGGAGGTAAAGAAGGGTTACTGTTGTCTTGACAGCTATGCAAGAGTTAATGATGTTCTGACCACTTTTGAATTTGTTGGCTGCTTTTACCATGGCTGTCCAGAATGCTTTGATTTAAACAGTACCCATCCTTTAACCAGCCTGACTTGTGCATTTATGTATTAAATGTTTATGCATAAATTGGAAATACTAATAAGAACAATGAATGTTGTGATATGGGAGCATGATTGGTGGACGATGAAAAAACATGACCTCATTCTACAAACTTTCTTAAAACACTGCGATTTCCCTCAATATATAAACCCGCTGCATTCTTTGTTTGGTGGCCGTACCAACACCATTAAATTGTACCACAAGGCCGGGAGCTGTGAACAGATTCACTATTACAATTTTACTAGTTTGTACCCGTTTGTTAATAAAGCAAAAATTTACCCACCATCATTTTTTAGCAATTTGGGAATCTTGGACAGTATTTTGACTTAATTAAAGCCACCGTCCAACCGCCACATGGACTCAATTTTCCAGTCCTGCCTCTCAGGTTTTGCAGGAAATTAATGTTCACCCTCTGTCACACCTGTGCAGGAACAGAAGTTCAGATTGTGGAATGTCGTCACACAGAGGATGACAGAGTTTTAACTGGGACTGGTGCAGTGTTGAAATAGCGAAGGCCATTGACAAAGGTTATAAACTATCAAAAGTACACAAAATTTGGCATTACCCTGAACATACTTCTGAACTGTTTTTGGACTATATCAAGCTTCATCTAAAAGGTAAACAGGAGACATCAGGTTAATCTACCTGGTGTACGGATGAAGATTACTGAGATTGGTATATTAACGAATATTATCAAAAGGAAGCCATACAAATGGATCATGGTAACACTGATGTAAATCCGGCTAAGAGAAAGTTTTCAAAGATGTTTTTAAACTGTCTTTGGAATAAATTTGAGCAGAAGCCTCTTCATCTCACTACTAGCTTAGACAAGTATGGAGAAGAATTCTTGCAATATATTTTCTCAAAACAGTAAAATGTTTCTTATTTTGAATTTATTGGTGATGAGATTACTCAAATACAGTGGAAGTATGCCAATGAAAAGTACACCCCACTTGATACCGTTAACGTCGTTATTGATGCTTTTACAAATGCCTATGCCCTGTTAGAGTTGTATGAACAACTGGACAGATTGAGGGAAAGGGTGTTGTACCACAACACCAACTAAGTTATTTTTACTTTTCAGCCTGGCCAGTACAATCACCTCCTCTGGGCGACTATTTAGGAGCGCTCACCAGTTAATTAAATCCTGGTGATTATATTACAGAATTTGTTTCAGGAGGTCCAAAGATGTATAAAATAGCTCAAGACAAAACATGTATGAAGGTAAAAGGCATTACCATTACCCAAGAAACCGGTATTGTAAAACTCGAATCACTAACCAAACTAGCTCAGAATTTTGTGACGCCTCATGAAGCTCCTCAAGAATTATTGGTTCATGGTAATTAGAATCATAGAAATAAAAAACGCTTCACTTTAGAGAACAGACCACTCAGAAAGAAATTCAGAGTTGTGTATAACAACAGGGTTCTCCTCAAAGACTACACTACACAGCCGTATGGATACTAAAAGAGATTTTGATGTTCCACTTCAACACCCCTTTGCTAAAATTATCTCTGGGCCATCCTGTTCCGGTAAATCTTATTATGTAAAAAAATTACTGGAACATTCATGTTTTAAGTGCTGCTGTACCCTTCATCACCAGTTTACAGTATTAGCATCTAGAGTATAAACATGGAATACGTTTAGAAAATGTATTTGGTACTGCAGCATCAAATATCTCTTTTTCAACAAAAGAGTGCTAAAGCTAACTACTAGCTAACTTCTCTCTCTCATTCTTCCTAGGGCACGAAGCGGAAGTAGAAGGAGAAGCAGACAATGGCTGACAATAAGATGAATTGCGTCGCCGTAAAAGAACTCCAGACTCCCTCTCTGCGCCCCCAGTTTGCCTTCAACCCTGGGTGATGTAATCGTGATGGGTGATTCAATCGTAAGAAATCTAAAAATCGCATGCCCTATTCAGAAATATTTTGTTTCTTGTTTTCCCGGTGCTCATGTTCGAGATGTTATGAAACGTGTGCCGACAGTCTATGAGAAGCACAAGAATCCATTGTGAAATACGCCGGGGTAAATGACGTGAGACACCGACAGTTGGAGATTCTCAAGGCTGACTTCACAGCACTAATCAATGCCACGAAGGAGAGGACCCCGTCAGCAAGGATCTTCACCTCGGGTCCACTACCTCTCGTTAGAAGATCAAACAAATACTACAGTCGTCTGCTGGTATTAAATAACTGGCTGAAAGGCTTCTGCGAGAATCAAAACATCGGGTTCATAGACAACTGGGACCTCTTCTGGGAGAGGCCGCATTTCTTCAAGCGGGATGGTCTGCATTCAAATAGATTTCCAAAATAGATTTGGCGCCCGGGTCATCTCCGAAAACATCGCTAAGGTAATTCGTCTCTCTTGACTGTCTATTTATACTCCTAAACCTTTCCGTAATGCTTTGCTAGGACATGATAATTCTTTAACAAAGTCTTCCGCAAAAGTGCACTGTATTACTACTCTAATAACTAATCTCAATGCATGTAAAAAATCTAGGCAGTGCGGCATAAACACGAATAATTTAATTACAATTGCACCTTTAGATGAACAATGTATTAAATCTATAAAAACAGATTATAGATTAAATAAAAAATACGCACAGAGCGGCACTAATAAAAATAACTTAATTTCAATTTCAAATACCCATAACGCACATAAAATTCAGCTCTGCTCCTCCAAAACATTAAATATGGCTTTATTAAGTGTTAGCACATTAACCAACAAGACGTTTTTCGTCAACGATCTTATTAGTGATAGGAAAGTTGATTTTAAGTGAAACGTGGCTTAGCTCAGATGGTGCGGCTATTTTAATCGAATCTGTGCCTCCGAATTACAGCTTTACTCGTGCAGATCACCAGGGAAAGAAAGGTGGTAGTTTAGCAAACATTTACTCGAACCGGTTAAAGTGTAAAGATGTCAGTTTTGGTAAATTCAAGTCCTTTGAGTGTCTTGCTGTTGTTATTCATGGAGTTTCTCACTTTCTAGTATTATCCGTGTATAGACCTCCTAAATTTAATGCATCTTTCTTTGAGGAATTTTCAGACTTGGTGTCAATTATAATTACGAACTATGACACATTCCTAATAGTCTGTGACTTTAACTTTCATATCGATAATCAGTGTGACCCAAAAGTAAAAGAATTCATTAACTTCCTGGACTCTTTTGATTTGACACAGCTCGTTAGTCAGCCTACACATAAAGCAGGTCATACATTAGACTTAGTAATTACCAAAGGACTAAAAGTTGATGTAAAGCAGATCATTGATATTGGTCTATCAGACCATTTTCTTTTACTATTTAATATAGAAATATTGAAAGAAAACATTCATGAGAAGCATATTGTTAAAAAACACTTCTTTGATTCATCAGCAGCTTCAAAACTTTCAAACATTCTAAGCAAACAGTCAGTTTATAGTGCTAACTATAATAGCGAGGATAATGTAAATAGTAAGGTGGAAAAATTTAATACGAAGGTGAGAGCTGCTGCTGACATAGTTGCACCTGAAATGACAGTGTAAAAAATCTTTTAGCATTGTTATACATGGAAGACCCAAAGAGTGTCTCATTTAAAGAGAACATGCCAGAGAGCTGAGCGTAAATGGTGAAAAACTAAAATAACTATCCACTATTAGATATTGAAGGTTAAAATAACAGAATACAATAACACAGTCTGTCTTGAGAGACACTGCTATTTCTCTAGAATTATAAATAAAAATGCTAGTAATACCAGAGTCTTTTACTCTACGATTGATCGTCTGCTAAACCCAGGTAACTCAAAGGAATGCCTCCAAAATACTTCCAGTGAAACTTGTGAGGTTATTGCTATATTTTTCAATCAAAACATTAATGATATTATAAATAATATAGTATATCTCCCCAATACTGCAGATCCTCTTAAGCCCCAGTACTCCGTTATTAACAAATTAAACTCTTTCACCAGGATAGATTTACCTGATTTACATAAAATAATTTCTCAACTGAGACCCTCCACCTGCGTCCTTGACCCAATACCAACAAGTTTTTTCAAAGAAGTATCAGGCGTGCTAATTGATAGCATTCTTGAGATAGCAAACTTGTCATTAGATACAGGGGTCTTCCCAGACTGTCTTAAAACTGCTGTAGTTAAACCCCTACTCAAGAAAAATAATCTTGACCCCTCTGGTTTTGAAAATTTTAGACCCATCTCTAACCTGCCTTTCTTAAGTAAAATTCTAGAGAAGGCAGTCATTATGCAACTAAATGACCACCTCAATAAACGAACTTTTCTTGATAAGTTTCAGTCAGGTTTCAGAACAAATCACAGCACAGAAACTGCACTCGTTAAAGTAGTAAATGACTTGCTGGTAAATGCAGACAGAGACCATTTATCTGTTCTCATCCTCTTAGATCTGAGTGCTGCTTTTGACACCATTGATCACAATATTCTTAGAAATCGCCTTAGTCAATGGGTGTGCCTCTCTGGTAGTGTCTTAAATTGGAATCCTACCTGGCAGGTAGAAAATTCTTTGTTAGTTGTGGTAATTGTAACTCAAAGACACATGATATTCTATATGGTGTTCCACAAGGCTCTATCCTGGGTCCGCTGCTCTTTTCGATTTACATGCTTCCGTTAGGTCAGACTATCTCGGGGCATAACGTGAGTTACCACAGCTATGCTGATGAAATGCAGCTGTATTTATCAATAGCACCTGATGACCCCGACTCTGTTGTTTCACTAACATAATGTCTTACTTGTGTTTCTAAGTGGATGAATAGTAATTTTCTCAAGCTAAATAAAGAGAAAACATAAATTTTAGTGACTGGCAATAATGGACATGAGGTTATTAGAAATAAACTTGCTGCATTAGGATTAAAAGTCAAGATGGAGGTACAGTTTAGGGGTAACTGTTGACTGTGCCCTGAATTTTAAATCACATATTAATCAGATTACTAGGACAGCATTTTTTCACTTAAGAATTATAGCAAAAGTTAGACCTCTTATATCATTGAAAGATGCTGAGAAATTAGTTCACGCTTTTGTTTTCAGTCAACTAGATTACTATAACGCACTCCTCTCAGGACTACCCAAAAAAGACATAAATCGTTTGCAACTAGTACAGAATGCAGCTGCTAGAATCCTAACTAGGAAAAGAAAATCCAAGTACATTTCTCCAGTTTTGATGTCACTACACTGGTTACCGGTGTCATTCAGAATTGACTTCAAAATACTGCTTATGGTTTACAAAGCCTTAAATAATCTCGCTCCATCTTATATATTGGAATGTCTGACACCTTACTGTATATTCCAAATTGTAACCTTAGATCTTCAAATGTGTGTCTGCTTAAAATTCCAAGAGCTAAACGTAAAAGAAGTGGTGAGGCGGCCTTCTGCTATTATGCACCTAAAATCTGGAATAGCCTGCAAAAAGGAATTCGCCAGGCTAATACAGTGGAGCACTTTAAAAAAAACTGCTAAAAACACATTACTTTAACATGGCTTTCTCATAACTTAATTTTAGTTTAATCCTGATGCTCTGTATATTCAATTAATTATCAAAACTATTCATGGTGGCTCCAAAATCCGTACTAACCCCTACTCTCTCTTCTGTTTTTTTTTCTCCAGTTTTCTGTGGTGGCGCAGGTCGCCACCACCACCTAATCAATGCACCATGATGTTCCTACATTGATAGATTAAAAGCCAGAAGTCTACATGATCATCATCATCAAGTCCTTCCATGAGAACCATAAATACAAAGAGGACTGATCATTTATGTTAGGTAGAATGCCCAGAGGGGGCTGGGCAGTCTCATGGTCTGGAACCCCTGCAGATTTGATTTTCTCCAGCTGTCTGGAGTTTTTTTGTTTTTTCTGTCCTCCCTGGCCATCGGACCTTACTCTTATTCTATGTTAATTAGTGTTGTTTTATTTTAATTCTTACTTTTTGTTTTTTTCTTTTCTTCATCATGTAAAGCACTTTGAGCTACATTATTTTTATGAAAATGTGCTATATAACTAAATGTTGTTGTTGTTGTTGTTAAAATGAATGATCTCTTGAGTGCCACTGAAACTGAACTAGACAAGAAAATGAGAAACATCCTGCAATGCTGTGATACAGGTGCTGACGAGAAGGTGAAGCTTTACACTTTCATTTTGCAGAGATATCTAACATTAGTTTAAAAAGCCGATAAAGAAACTATCAGTCTGACACTCATGTTACCAAAAGAAGAAAATGCTCAGGGGTAAGGTAGAACAGTTAACATATCTGAGGACCAGGTTTGGCAAGAGGTTTTGAGAAGCAATCCGTCAAAAACAAAGAAAAATGCTTAATTTGTTTTGCATAAAATGTCTGTCAACCTTAAAATCACATTTTGGAATACCTGTGGAGAGCTGTTGTTAGAAGGTAAACCTTTGGTTGGATTCAATATTGTGGATTTAGTACGTAATCTGACAACCTCTCATATAATACCTGAGCACAGGAGACCACGTGGTTGGTAGGAATTTGTAAATGCCATGGTTGGTTTGAACATTTTCTGTTGTACCTAATGATGAAACAAGAGAACTCCTTGAAAGTTTTAAGCTGCCTGCCATCCCCCTCCCTGCTCATTATCCTGAAGACAGTCCCTACCAATGGAAACCGAGAAAAAAAGACTGGAATGGATTGCTTAAATTTGTAAAAACTGTTGGTATATTAAAATCAATTGTATGTCATTACAGAATGTTGTCATCCTTTAACCATCTATTTGAAATATTTACAGGTCTCAGCTCTTTTCATGGAAAGGTACAGATAAAAACAATGTCCTGGTGAAGGAAGCCAGGAGGGCATAAATTTAGATACCATAGCATCATTATTGTTTACATCATCAGAATGCTTTTTTATTACAGAGGCGTACAGAAATCCTTTTCCTCGCTGTTGCACAGAGAAGAGGTAGAGTGGGCCACATATGTCTGAGAACCAGCTTTGAAGCTGCCAGTTGTTGTAAATGATTTGCTTGCAGTTTTTGTTTAATAAACAGTAAATGTCATTAAGGAAGTAAATAAAGTCTGGAGGATTTCCATATGTGGTGGATGGCCGGCTTCATATTCCGGCCCTCACCCCCAAGCCGCCAGGAGGAGCTCTCCCGACAGCATGGACGGGCTCCGAATTCCAGCAGGGCCTCATGGACTATGTAGTTTTTATGCACAGCCCTGCTGGATACCTTGGGGACCACTGGGAGTCGCTGTCGGGAGGCCCGTGGACTCATATATGCCCTATAACCCGGAAGTGCATCATAATCCCGTGACAGGAAGAAACGACGTGCTTCCGGGGTGAAGATAAGGACTGTTTACCCTGACCCGGAAGGAATAAGGACTTGTGGACTGTTGGGCAGGAACCCCTCTGGGTCAGGGAGTATAAAGGACTCTGGGAAAGCCCAGTACACTGAGCTGAGCTGGAAGGTAGGGTGGCGAAGTCTCTGGGAGAGGAGGAGTGTTTATTTGTGCTTTATTATAGAGAATTTGATTATATGAGTAGTGTGGAGTGGAGGGTGCTTTGTGCACGTGATTATTGTAAAATAAAAGAGTCTTGGACTTTTACCTGGTGTTTGGAGTGGTACCTGAGGGTTCAAGAGGTGGATAAATACCTCTAGTTGATCACATGCCAGCACCCTGCGGTAATATCTTTTGGTTTAAGGGACTTGGGACAGCAGTTCTGATAATTGTTTTGTATTCATGATGTTTATTATTAGTCATATAGCACATTATGTCTCTGGTTTATTTCGATGATGTTGTCAAAGATGGCCTATACTATTAGATTGACAGTCCATGGGAGTGGCACGTGGAAGCGTAATTCAAAACTAAGGAAAAATGATCACCGCATTCTTGATTGGGGTGTTAGGTCAAAAGCAAAAAGAGAATATCCTTGTGAGAACTCTAAACGGATGATAGACAGAGCTTGATCCTTCAAATGCTTTCCGTTAGGCAACACCAGGTTATTGTATTTTCTTGCACTTTTCACAAAGTCTGGTTGAAAAGATTTGGCAGAAATCTGTTCACCGTCCAAGTACAGAGCCAGGAACTCTATATCGTTATGTTTGAAATTGAATGGATTACTTGTTTAAGAACCTGAAAAAGCTTCATTATCCACCATGCCAATCACCACATACTTTGGTAATTGACCCAGAAACAGGTTTTCTTCATTGCATACTCAGATATCGGCCAGCTTGCTAAAAACTTTCATATTCAACTTTTCCACAGGATATTTAGCATTGGCTAATGTAAAAGCATGAGCATGCCCTAATTTCATGTCCGGAGACACCTTTACTTTTTTTACCATCAGGATCTGTCTCTTCCAATCTGTTAAGTGTATCTTTGTAAAAAAAAAAAAAGTCAGGTAGCAAACTGAGAATGTCTCTGTCTCCTGGTTATAATTTACCAGGCCTTCTAAGGCTGCTCTGTAAGGAATTTGAACTCTGCGATATTAGACAGTCCCCCAATGTAACATCAACTGGCTATCGGGTAATTGACGACTCTTACTTTTGCAGCAGCTGCGATATTAGTCCAGTCAGCATTCACTAATCTGCCCATTAGGTGTGGGTGTTATTCAAGTCAAGGTAATCCTCCCCATTTCCAGCTATGAGAAATTCTAGCTGCGCTACTTCAGAGAGAGCTGAGAGAGTTGGTACTTCAGTGTATACAGTAATCCCTCCTCCATCACTGGGGTTGCGTTCCAGAGCCACCCGCGAAATAAGAAAATCCGCGAAGTAGAAACCATATGTTTATATGGTTATTTTTATATTGTCATGCTTGGGTCACAGATTTGCGCAGAAACACAGGAGGTTGTAGAGAGACAGGAACGTTATTCAAACACTGCAAACAAACATTTGTCTCTTTTTCAAAAGTTTAAACTGTGCTCCATGACAAGACAGAGATGACAGTTCCATCTCACAATTAAAAGAATGCAAACATAGCTTCCTCTTCAAAGGAGTGCGTGTCAGGAGCACAGAATGTCACATAGATAGAGAAAAGCAAACAAATCAATAGGGCTGTTTGGCTGCTAAGTATGCGAAGCACAGCGGCACAAAGCTGTTGAAGGCGGCAGCTCACACCCCCTCCGTCAGGAGCAGGGAGAGAGAGAGAGAGAGATAGAGAGAGACAGAGTTTGTTTTTCAATCAAAAATGAATACGTGCCCTTCGAGCTTTTAAGTATGCGAAGCACCGTGCAGCATGTCGTTTCAGGAAGCAGCTGCACAAAAGATAGCAACGTGAAGATAATCTTTCAGCATTTTTAGACGAGCGTCCGTATCGTCTAGGTGTGCGAACAGCCCCCCTGCTCACACCCCCTACGTCAGGATCAGAGAAAGTCAGCGCAAGAGAGAGAGAAGTAAGTTGGGTAGCTTCTCAGCCATCTGCCAATAGTGTCCCTTGTATGAAATCAACTGGGCAAACCAACTGAGGAAGCATGTACCAGAAATTAAAAGACCCATTGTCCGCTGAAATCCGCGAACCAGCAAAAAATCTGCGATATATATTTAAATATGCTTACATATAAAATCCGCGATGGAGTGAAGCCGCGAAAGGCAAAGCGCGATATAGCGAGGGATCACTGTATACTTTTATCTACACTCGTTTGAGTGAAAGGCACGGTAAACAGGTCCAATTCATATCTGACACATTCTTCAGACATTCTGTGTACAAAGTCGTTTTGCCTTAAAAGATGTTTCTCTTCTTTTTGCTTGCTTTATTTAGTCTTGTTCTTCTTCTGGAGACGTTTAGAAAATGCTGTAAAAACAGTGCGCCTTGCCTTTTTGACTGTTAGACCCTCATATGAACCTGGTGGTCTCTTGCGTTGTGTCTTTCTTGACTGCCATCAGCCACGTTTGATATCGCCCCGGTGAACAGGTCTTTTACAATATTTTTAGCAGCAGATTTGATATGTGGTTTTGCTAAAAAAATTTTCAGGAGAAGTAAAGCTCTTCTAAACAACCCCTGAAATGTACCTCCAATACCACCGCCATACATTACCGGGAATCCAGAGAATCCCAGTAAGCCGCTACCCGCTTGTGTCTGGTAATATTGGATGTAGGGTGTTGAATCCTGGTAAGACCTCATCAAGACCTGACGGGTGGTTGTCGAGTTCATAAAAGACAGTAGGTCATGAATACATTTGTAATATCTGCAAGGAATGTAGTAATATTTTTTTATCCCTGGAGCTGAACTGTAGAATTCATTATCCGGCTTGTCTATGGTGTTCCACTTATGGGAATATTGTATTTCTGCTAGGCTGACTTCTCAAGAACCTTCTAATTCTATGGGTTTAGCAAGCTTTGTCGTGAAATTGGAAATTGTGTTGTTAGGGAAATGTGTGAGGAAGCATTGCTAGACAGACTCACAAAAAAACTTTTGCACTTCATTGTATACTGTCAGAGAATGATGATCAAATTATGGGAGGTATGGCTTTTATTTCACATCTTGGGTGTGGCTCTCTGGTACCAGCTGTTAAATTTTTCTGGCCACCTGAGCCATTTGACTAAAATTAATCACTTTTTATTTTTAACTTTCCTAGCCAGTATTTTCTCAATCCTATAAACATTGGTGGAAGCGACTTTAATTTTTTGCAATTCAGCATCATAAAAGGACCCTATCATCTCTTCAACATCATAGTCTTTCAGTTTGTACAGCCGGTGACCTAGGTACAAGCTCAGAAACTGTAAAGATTTCATCTGAAAATGTCTGTTCATAACCTTTCACAAAAGGATGTCTGGTTTTAGAAACCCTAACAAAAGGATGTCTGGTTTTAGAAACCCTAACTGTATCTCCTACTTTGATCTTAAACAACTGAGGACCGGGGGGTTTAGTAATGGCATATATCTGACTCTTCAGTACGTGAGCGACTCTCCATGCTAGTGTTTAGATATGGACGGTGTATGTGTCCAAAAAAGAATTCTAACTGCATTCTCATACCATTGGTCATGTACTGAAGTGTCAGCACGCATTTTTCGTGGCATTACATGTGTAATTTGTGAGCATGCCCTTGTCAATCAAACAGAGGAAGCTTTGCAGTCTACTTGTGATTTTGCGCTGTAGGAAGATACGTAAATTAACCCTTTAACCGCCAACTCCCTAAATATTCCCCATGCCAGGTGAAATCTAAACAATTTTCGTTTTTTTACTTTTTTACATTTTTTTTACATTTTTTACATTTATTCAAGCAGTATTGACCACTAAATGTTGTGCAAGTTCTAGAAATGGGCAAACACATAATAAAACACAAAATGTACCTTTTCTCAGGCTTCCACAACAATAAACTTTCATCAACTGTAACTGACGGTCCTGGCATGTAGGGCAACTGAAATGCTTCAAATAAATGGTCAATCAAAGGACGTAGCTTGAACAAGCGGTCGCGGTTTGGATCTTTCTTATCTGGCTCATTTCTGTTGTTATTCAAATGAAAGAATTTCAGCAGCAAAGAGAATTGGTTACGTGTCTCAATAAACTGTGCTGCATACAGATTTGTCTGATGAGCAAAATGTCTGATCAAATCAGGTGACACAAACAGCTCATAAAACTGCTCAGCAGTGTAATTGTTTACATCAACAGTAAAGCCACACGTTGCCTCAAACGGATGCAGAAAGGTAGTTCACCTCGGGCAGCAGTCCAGTTGAGATGCTGGGGATACACCCACTCATCGCCGTCATCCGATGCGCCGTCATTCACAGTATCATGCAGCGCACGTTGCTGATCATCATTGTCGCTAAAATCTTCTTCAGAACTGCTACAATCATGATCAGAATTATTGTCCAAAATCGCCTGCAAAACCTCACTTGAAGTCAGTTTACGTTTCGCCATATTCACAGCTTTCACTTTCGAATCACATCACGTGATCGGCCAATACAAGCACAGAGTTGTCGAAATACAACGTAGTAATAATACCCACGCCAAACTGTCAGTTATACTACGCGCCAGGCATTCATATAACCACAGGCAAATGTGCCGGATAATTCCGGCAGTAAGGCGTCAGCATTAAAGCTACGATGCCGGATATATCCGGCAGACGGCGGTTAAGGGGTCAATCAAGGTAAATAACATTCGATCTGGCTTTTATATAAGTAACATTCAAATGTTTCTTATGTAAAGACCACCACAAAACATAATCACAAACAGGACTTTGCACGATATGTTGGTGAAGCCATGCTGTTTCATTGAAGGACAGGTGTGGGGCAGACTGACTGGCTGGATGACGCCGGACCTCGTCCTGCATCCAAACGGTGCCATCTTTCGCCCTTACGCCTGGTGCAGCTGTGTTGCTCTTATATGTGAGTGGACGTTTCTTGTGGGGAGGGCTTCTGTTCTCTTTCTCCGATGCAGAACCCTCATTCACCTCTGTTATAGCAAGTCTTTATTTGAAAACAGCAGTATCAGATGGGGTGAGTGTGAACGTGACTCAGAGAATAACACTGAAAAAAAAAACACTAACCTTTACAAGTACCATACATTTACACCAACTGTTACAGACTCAAATCAAATGTATGTTTTTATTGTATAATAGTAACAATAAGAGCAGCTCACTACTCAAAATGTTTATTTTGGGACATGGGAAGGCTCAAACCTTTCGAATAGGAGTCAGCAATTCTCACCACTGAACTACCAAAGCAGTCGCTACAATGATGTATTTTTTTCTAGTAGGATTGACTACTGCAATGCGATATTCACTGGATGTTCAAGCACTTCTCTATACAGTCTCCAGTTAATCCAAAATGCAGCTGCAAGAATTATTACAAGAACAAGCAAATACGAACACATAACTCCAGTTCTTAAATCCTTACACTGGCTCCCGGTTAAGTTTAGGGCAGATTTCAAAATCCTCCTTTTAACATATAAAGGATTAAATGGCCAAGGTCCGGCTTACTTGTCGGAACTTATCATGACTTACAAACCAGAGCGCACATTAAGATCTCAAGATGCCGGTCTGCTTATGATTCCAAGGATTAATAAAATAACAATGGGAGGTCGAGCTTTTAGTTACAGGGTCCCTAAACTGTGGAATGGTCTGCCTGCTACTATAAGAGATGCCCCTTCGGTCTCAGCTTTTAAATCCTGGCTGAAGACTCACTACTTCAGTTTAGCATATCCTGACTAGAGCTGCTGATTAACTGTACAGACTGCATCTCTGTTGTTAGTCATTAGCACTAAAACATAAGTAACATGATAGTTATAATTGGATACTAAACCTCACCTATTCTGTTTCTCTTCTCGGTACTCAAGTGTGGCACTTGGTGCCACGGCCCACCTGTCAAGTTGTTTTGCCTGCCTAAGGTAATATCATCCCTGATGGAGGATCGCAGGAATCATGGGAATGAGGGGTTCTTTCATTGGATTGGCTGGCCCAGCACTGTTTCAGCCATGGAATGGCCAAATGGGGGAGGCAGCTTGATGGATGAGGTCTCCAGGACTCTAAATATATCCAAATCTTCTTATGTGATATCATCTACTGTTAAATTCTGCTCCGTACTTCTAAAATTTTTATTTTTATACTGTATTGAGGATTTGTTCTGTTCTGTGTATTGTATTGTATTGTATTGACCCCCTTCTTTTGACACCCACTGCACGCCCAACCTACCTGGAAAGGGGTCTCTCTTTGAACTGCCTTTCCCAAGGTTTCTTCCATTTTTCCCTACAAGTTTTTTTTCTTTTGGGAGTTTTTCCTTGTCTTCTTAGAGAGTCAAGGCTTGGGGGGGGTGGCTGTCAAGTGGCAGGGCCTGTTAAAGCCCATTGCGGCACTTCTTGTGTGATTTTGGGATATACAAAAATAAATTGTATTGTATTGTATTGTATGTACACTAACCTGATTTGTTTTTCTCCAGTTATAGTCTTAAATAAAAACGCACTTATTCTGTTATATTTGTACCTTTTGTAAAAGTACTTATTTGATATTTGGACTTCAGCCTTCACACATTATACACTTCATGTCAGAATTTTGTCGTTAGTACTAAAACAGGAAAAATGTTTGTCTTTTAGGTATGTGTTCAACATTTCTTGCATTTCCTGTCATCCTACATTTACATAGATCTTTGTAGATATGGAACACACTTGAAATGCATGTGTTTCAAATAATATATTTTTTAGCCTATACAGCTCTAGGTACTACCTCACTCCCTGATAAACAAGGCTTGAGCTGGGAGAGGTTTTTGCCGTTTCTGTGGCAGTGGGAGAATGGGATAGCAGGCTTCTTGCTGCTTTTGCTTATCGACACATTTACAAGACAAAAGAGGATTAAGGAGAAGTGCGAAGGGATTTAAGGTGGGCGGGTTTACAGGTTTTTTCGTAGGCTTTGGTTATTCTAGTGTTAAAGGCACAGGAGCAGAGTTTTGGCAGCGGAAATTTTAAACACATTTTTGCACCTTGTCTGCCACCCTGGGTTTTGGAAGGCTGCAGTCACCAGAAGCTGAAGGCTAACGTGAAGGCACTGGCGCTTCTTAAGCACACACTGTCAGCTCCAAGGAAATATATTGTATTTTATAAAAGGAGTGGTTATAATTTTAAAGCGCGGCTTTTTGTTTTAATATTTTTAAAACTGAAGACTGCGCACTGTCTGCACAGTCTGCAGCCTGTTATAAACCAGCCGACCAGGCAATGTTGCATGCAAATTCCTGAAGCATCCCTAACAGATGTTTTTCCTGCACTGCGCACTTGTCTCACTCACAATATTGGTACACAAGCTTACCCTAGCGAAAATGAGTAAAAAACAAACATCGCTGAAGAACTTCTTTGAAAAGGGGAAAGACTAAATGATGAGACAGCAGAAGACTCTAAGACTGCCAACAAAAAGAGAGCTGTATTTAAAAGAAAATACCAAGAGTCCTATTTAAATTATGGGTTCACATTCTCCATGCCCGCTTTGTGTAATATATGGTGATAAACTATCCAACGAAGCCACAAAACCTTCAAAACTGCTTCACCACATGGAGACCAAGCACCCTGCATTTAAAGACAAGATTATGGAGTTTTTCAAAAGAAAAAAAATGAAGTTGAAGAACAGAAGTAATTATTGAATGCCACCACTTCATTAAATGTGTCTGCACTGAAAGCATCATACTTAGTGGCTAACCGCATTGCTAAAGCTAAGAAGCCCTTTACTATTGGTGAAGAATTGATCCTGCCTGCTGCTAAAGACATTTGCAGTGAACTTTTAAGAGAGGCTGCAGCTCAAAAGGTGGCAGGTGTTCCTCTTTCAGCTAGCACCATAACCAGATGAACTGATGAAATAGCAGAGGATACTGAGGCACAATTGTTAGAGAGGATTAATGAGTCACCATGGTACGCAATCCAGGTTGACAAGTCTACCGATTTTCACAACAAGGCAACAATGCTTGTTTTTGTGCAATATATTTTTCAGGAGGATGTGCATGAGGATATGTTATGTGCACTTTTGTTGCCAACCAACACCACAGCTGCAGAGCTATTCAAGTCTTTGAATGATTACATATCAGGAAAACTGAATTGATCATTTTGTGTCAGTATGTGCACAGATGGAGCGGATGCCATGACAGCTTTCTGACTGGACATAAGCAACACATTTCACATGTCAGTCTCCCATCACCCTCAGATAAGACCGTCTAGTTGCAGGAAAACAAGCTCAGGGCTCCCACTGATTCTGCCTAATGGTAAGCTGTATAATTATATATTACGATATTGCAATGTAATAATAGTAGAAATTAATGTATAAACCCCTGAAAACTGTCCAATTACCACCCCCCGTCCCCAGAAAAATTGGCTTCTATGAAACATTTCACGTTAGAACACAATTTTATATGGCATATAATTATATACATCACAATTACAAAGAAATAACTTTGACATGAAAATACCAACTTATCCTTTAAGAGAATCACAGAAACGTAACAGAAAGTATAGAAGAAAGAACTGTCGCTATAAAGGACCAATAAATGAAACTACTGAGCATTCTCATAACACGTGACTGGGAATTTCACTGTACAGAGATGACAACTGGATTTTTTGAAGAAGCATGAGTATTTTTAAATGTATTTTTCCAAGAAATGGGGATTGCAGTGGAGAGATTGCCTTGACATACTAAAACTGAAGGTAAGAAATAGTAGTATGCTTGACACAGGTTTACATTTCAAAGACAGAGAAACTGACCAAGAGAATTTATAAAGATGATAAGTGAATATTGAAGAGTTTACAGTGACAACAGATACACTAATATCTTACCTTGAGATAGAGAAAAAGGAGAAAAAAGGAATAGAAAATTTAACCTCAGTAATTAAACTAAACAGAGCTCTAACTCATCAAAAATATAACCTGGTGTTTAGATACCATAAGATAACAATGGCGGGAAAGGGATTAGATTATCACCAACACACAATGACAGATAAAGAAACGCTGGGATGTGCAAATGCCAGAAGGGACATGGCCCCCAGCTGCTTTTCAACGGTCACAATTATTTCCAAAATCATAGTAAGGTATTGTTATCCCCTTTTTTAAAGACCTTTAACTTTAACAAGGTAAAGAGGAGAATAGAGAGAGAGAGAGAAATCTAGGGGCTACAATACTAGTTTTTGTAGCAAGCCAGGGTAGGAAATTGATTGATGGGCATAAACAATTCCACATCAGACACAGACTTAAAGCCCAACAATATATCCAAGTCAGAGATTATGTTATATTCATATTGTAAATTGTCCTTGCAATGAACTGGAGTCATACCTAGGATTATGTAATGCCTTGCTCTAAGGGGTGATGGGAAAAAGAGAATACCAAACAGGAATACTCATTAGAAAAATCTAGATGACAACATGCCATTTAGCCCAACCAAGCTTGCCAATCCTATGCACTTAATTCTTCCAAAATAACAAAAATTCTAGTTTTCAAAGTCTATAAAGTCCTATTGTCTACCACATTACTTGGTAACCAATTGCATGTGTCTGTGATTCTTCGTGTAAAGAAAAACTTATGGGATGGCCTGCATCCAAATAGATTCGGCACCTGGCAGCCTTTTAGAAATACCATACATTTACAGCTGATCTGACGTTGTTCGTTTTCAAATAATATTGCATTAGTGTGATAATGTTTTCTGATTGGTACTATTCAGGTCATAAAATGAACAACTGTAAATGTATGGTATTTCTAAAAGTTAGCTTTTTTTTCAGTTTTATTTTCTCAGTCACGTTTACGCTCACCCCCGCCCCCCCCCCCCCCCCCCCCCCCCAACCTTCTGATCTTACGGATGCCGCACCGATCTGCCAGTCGATCTCTCGCTCTATTCTTCCCTCACTCATGAACAAGGCCCTGAGATAATTGAACTCCTCCACTTGGGGCAGGATCTCGCTCCCAATCCTGAGAAGGCACTCCTCCCTTTTCCGGCTGAGAACCATGGTCTCGGAATTGGAGGTGCTGATTTCCATCTCAGCCACTTCGGCTGCGAACTGATCCAGAGAGAGCTGAAGATGAAGCAAACAGGACAACATCATCTGCAAAAAGCAGTGACCCAATCCTGAGCCCACCAAACCTGACCCCCTCAACGCCCTGGCTGCGCCTAGAAATTCTGTCCATAAAAGTTACTTATATTCCTATCCAAATCATTTATATATACTGTATATATTAAAAATAGCAGCGGTCCCAGAACTGACCCCTGTGGAACACCACTCTTACTTTTTTGTAGCCTGGAGACTAAAACAGAACACAGTACTCTTGATGAGGCCTTACCAGTATTTTGTAAAACTTCAGCTTAACTTTCATTGACTTCTGCTCCACATATCGTGCTATTTATCCTAACATTCTGTTGGCCTTCTTAATGGCTTCTTAACACTGTCTGAAAGTTCATAGTGACAAGCTCACTATGAATCCTATATCCCTTTCATAAGATGTATTTTCAATTTTCAGGCCTCCCATTGTGTATTCAAACCTAACATTTGTACTTCCTAAAAAAAGCATCAGCATTGTGCATTCAAATGTTACATGTGTACTTCCTAAAAACAGTATTAGCCCTAGCACTTACCCTTGAGAGACACCACTCTTAACATCACCCAACGCTGATAGGGTTTTTTGCACCATAACCTTCTGCTTTCTGTTTTCCAGACAGTTCTGCAACCATCCAAACACTACACCCAGAACTCCCACTTCCTTTAGTTTGTTGCCCAACCTCTCATGTGGCACCCTATCAAATGCTTTCTGAAAGTTAAGATAGTGAATATATCTTTGTTGCTTCCTCGCAGAATTCCAGCATGTTAGTCAAACATTACCTTCCACTTCTGAACCCATGCTGACTGTTCAGTAAAACTTCTGCTGTTGCAAGGTGTTGCTCTGTGCTTCCATTAATAATTCCTACCATTACTCTTTATGTGATGCACATTAAGCTTACTGGCCTATAGTTACTGGGATCTGATAGATCACCTTTTTTATATAACAGTATAGTTTTGGCCTTTTCCAGTCCTTCAGAATTTCCCCAGTGCACAATGAGTTCCTAAAAGTATGTGTCAAGGGTTTATATATGTATTCACTAACCTCCTTAAGAACGCAAGGATATATATTATACAGTTCTGGTGATATGTTTGATTTCGGGTTATTTAATCTAAGCAGTACTTCTCCCTCTACAGTTTCCAAATCACTCAGTACCTCCTTAGTAGTCCCTTCTACAGCTGTGAGGTTGTATACTTCCTCACATGTGAAGACCTCAGACAAATGCGAGTTTAGAGCATCTACTATTTCACTGTCTATTTTTAATTCCCCTTTAATAACCCAGATGCACTTCACCTCCTCATTGACTGTTCTTTTACTACTAAAATACTGAAAGAATCCCTTTAGTCATCATTCATTTTATCTGCTACAATCCTCTCTAACAGCCTTTTAGCTTCCCTAATATCCTACTTAATGGCTGCCCTCATGCTCTTATATGCCCTCCGATTTACATTGTAGGTATTATTCTTACATGACATATACAGCTATTTTTTTCCACAAATATCACTAAACTTAACACCTTATTACAGTCCATCCTTCTTAGACTTTGCACCATATGATCAAAATTTGCCCTACCAAAGTTAAACGTAACAGTTTTACTCTTTGCATCCACACTCTTCCAAAACACTGAGAATTGCAAAATATGTTCTTTTAACTCTTGTTGTTCAATTACCTCTACACATGTAATTCTATCTTGAATATTACAATATACTTAATCTGTTCAGGATACCCCCTACCCCCCGTGTTGATGCTTTAACATACTATGTTAGAAACAGTCACTGATCTACTAACTCCTCCATTATTTGCACGATTAGCACAGTTAATAATCTAGTAGTTAAAGGCCTCATGATTATAATATCCCCCTGTAAACCTGTCTTTTTAATATTACTAAAAAGATGTGCATTGAAATTAGTGTCTGCATTGAGCTGTGTATAACACACTATTAAAAGAAAGCCTCTTTCCCTAATGGTTTTCAGATAAAGTCAGATATCCTCACTAAGATGGAGCTCATCATCCAGTTCAAGTGGACTTGTGTTTAACACTAGAATTACCAGAGTCTACGAAAAAACTCGTAGATCCGGCCCACCTTAAAACCGTTCTCACCTCTCTTTTGTCTTCTAAATGTGCCGATTAAGAGGAGCAGCGAGCAGCCGGCTATTCCATCCCCCACCGTCGCAGAACGTTCACTAAGTTTTCCCAGCTCATGGCTTGTTTGATTATCTGGGAGTGACTGAACTGCTGGAGTTTTAGAATGAAAATAATAGATCGCTATTTGGAATACATGCATTTCATGCGTGTTTCGTTTCTACAGTAATCTGTGTAAACACATTGCTAAAACAGAAACTTTTTCATATTTTAGTAATAAATGTTACAAAATGTAGGCATAAACTATAGAATCTGTGAAGCCTGAAGTCCAAACATCAAATAAACATTTTCACAAAAAGTTCAAGGATGCTACAACAGCTTCCGTGGCTTAACGCTACGGTTTGCTGACTTGGGGCACAACAGCCCTGTCGTGTTACAGAGACGTGAGTTCGATTCCCAGCTTTGAAGAACGTGTTTTTTTTTTTTTTTCCTCAAACGAACATTGAATTTATAAATTGGTATGCACTGTAAATCGTTATCTTTAAAATGTCAATCGCGGTTATTTCTGTTGATTAATTCATGCTTTTTCACTTAGAGTCAGAACAGGAGCTTTTTCTGCTTATTCAGCTTCTGATCTGACTCAAACAGCGCCAGTATAACTTACACCCGATCTGACGCTGTTCGTTTTCAAATAATATTGCATTACTTCGACGATGTTTTCTGATTGGTACTATTCGCGTCATAAAATGATTTCTTCAAAACGTCACATATATTTGTCTCTTTCTTTTTTTAAAATGTGCGTTGTAGCACGCAGCAACTGGCCACCTGCATGTTCTTGCGCACACTGAATAAGACTGCGCTATATGCAATCATCAGATTCAAATGTTAACAGTTATATAGCACGGAATGGAAATCAGCAGTTCTTAGCATTGCACCACGCAAGCTGTCATATCAACCGCCTACTGTAACTTGCTTTCTTTTTTCTTCGGTTATAGTCTTGAATAAAAGTGCACCTGTTTTGTTATACTTTTACATCAACATATGTTCCTGTGTTTGAGCTACATGGGCATGCTCAAAAAATACACGTATAATGCCACGAAAAGTGCATGCAGACACTTCAGTACACTGCAGAGCTTTAGCGCTTCTTTATGTGAAAACAGCAGTATCAGATGGGGAGTGTCTGATGATTGCATATAGCGCTGAAGTTACTGCTCTTTACTAGGCTTTCCTCTGCATGTCCGGGAGTACAAAAGAAACAGCATACAGCAACACGTGGGGACTGGCAATACTGGGGGAAAAAAACACATGGTCGTATGTATCGTGATACACTGCAGAACTATAGAGCGTCTTTATGTGAAAACAGCAGTGTCAGGTGGGGGGCGGTAAGGAAGTATCCTGAACGCGACTGAGACAATGAAAAGTGAATTTAAAAAAAAATAAAGCTAACCTTTACAAATATCATAAATTACACTGGCTGTTACAGACTGAAATCAAATGTATCTTTTTATTCTAAAATAGTGAAAATAAGAACACTTCTCAAAATGGAGTTGTGTAGGATCGAACTCACGACCTTTGGAATCCCAGTTGGCAACTGATACTGTTGCGCCACGGAAGCAGTGATAGGTAACGCGTGTTAAAGTCGCACACTAAGGCGGCTTTTTTGGCGGTGGCTTTTTTTTTTTGTACCTTTTGTGAAAGTGTTTCTTTGATATTTGGACTTCAGGCTTCATACATTATATAGTTTATGCCTACATTTTGTCATTTGCTACTAGAATATTGTAAACCGTTTCTGTTTTAACAATGTGTTTACACAGATTACTGTAGAAATGCAACACATATGAAATGCGTGTGTTGCAAATAACAATCTATTATTTCTACTCTAAAACTCCACTTCACTCCCAGATAATCAATCAAGGCATAAGCTGGGAAAAGCTTGTTTACATTCTAAGTCGTTGGGGGAATGGAATAGCCGGCTGCTGGCAGCTTGTCTTTATCAGTACATTTAGATGACAAAAGACGCTGGCGGAGAGGTGAGAAAGGTTTTAAGAAGCGATTTAAGGTGGGCCGGATCTACGAGTTTTTTCGTAGGCTCTGCTAATTCTAGTGTTAACATAAACAGCAACTCCACTTTCTTTTTTGTTCTCTCTATTCTTCCTAACAAATGTGTATCACTCTATGGTATACTCATTCCCATCTTTTTTTATTAAAACTACATGTTATATTTTTGATACTTCTAGCATTAGAGCAAGCTAATTTTAATGTGTTATTCATTTGATTTTTGCAATTGAACTTTGGATTAGAATTTATGCTACTATGCATTTTTATTTTTACACTAACATTTGCTCTTTCATGTTGCTCATATGTCTCCCCAACATATTAGTGCCCCTCCAGTTCAGACGCAACCCATCTCAGCAGAACACTCCAATGCCTCATAAACCTACACCTTTCTACCCTACACCAATATTTAAGCCATGCATTAAGCCTTCAATCTTCTCATTCTTACTTGGACTTACGCGTGGCACAGGCAGCACACCAGAGAAGACTACCTTGTCAGTTCTACTCCTCAGTTTGGCACCTAACCCTTTAAATTTGGATTACAGACTACCCTCATGTATGTTATTTCTTCCAACATGGATAATGACAACTAGATCCACCCCCGCTCTGACCTATTATCCCTTCCAGAGAGGTCTCTTACCAATGCACCCAGAAAGCAGCACACCATACGAGACTTTCAGTCTCTGGAGCTAATCTGTGCTTCAATTCCCCTAATGACTGAGTGTCCAACCATCACTACCTCTCTATTTCTGGGAACTGGTTTTAAGCTGGCCAATTGGGGCTACTCATGCCTGCCTATCTCCTCAGATTCTTCAGAGACACTGCCCAGCTCCAGGGCCTGAAAACAGTTGACACTTCCAATTCTGGGGTTGATGCCCCCGAACAGTGTGCACCATTTACCTTGTGCTTTTTGACTATCTATCTGTCTGGTCTTGAGGCTCCTCGTACGCCACCTTATAAGTGTACACCATATCTCTAAAGCATACCTGGGCCGGGTCTGACAATTCTCTGCTACAATGCAGGCCAGCAAACCCCTCTTTCAGTTCAGAGATTCTGAGCTCTTGGTGCTGGATTAGCTGGCATCTCCTGCAGATGTAAACCTTCATAGAAGACTGGCTCCTCCAAGCCATTCTCTAAAAAATCAAACATCCAACAGGATTTGCATTGCACTGCCTCATTATTAAAATTTGACTTTGGATTACTAAAACTGCTCAACAATTTTTTTAATTAAAATTAAGTGATTTATCTTAAATGATAAAACTAAAAAAAATAAGTAAACATATTAGATTAAAGAACTGCTAAAGTAATTTTACTCCTTCTGATCCCTTAAGCTTCTGTAACATTCTCCCACTCGACTGCCTGCTGTTTGTCTTTCTGTGAGGTTAACTTTAATTTTCTCTGTCTGTTCTCCTAACTTTTCACCCCTCTTATTCCTTACTTAAAAGCTCTCCACTTGCACTTTTATATTCCTTCGTATTAATGAGCCCTTATGCTGTCTCCCTGTTAATTGCTTTACTTTCTGGACTGTTAAGAATTGTTGAATCTAGTAATTTTTTACAAGCTTCTTCCTTCTTACTAAGAAAAATTCACTGAATATTCACTGCTAGTTAATTTCTTATTGTCTTGTCTGTTCTTATAGCCACTTGTGCCCAACTGGCACCTTGTCACCTGCCTAAGCACTGCACAGCTCTTCTCTTTAGCGCTTTGAAGTCAGCTCTCTACCTGTACTTAGAATGAATGCTTTCTTAGTTATGAATACATGTGCTCTGGCTTTCTAACTAGCATTAACGCTTTGATGTATGAGTGCTATATGGTGCCCTCTCTATTTTTAATTTATTTTTCACATTATTTTCATTGTATTGTAGATCACATCATTCAGTGTTGAAACATCAATGTTTTCTGTGGACAATTTCCCACTGTGGGGCCACTGGTGCACATTCATTTAGTTGTGACTCAATAGATGGCAGTGTTTTTTAAGAACAAGAGCTTGCTATTGCAATCGTCTAATCTCAGGGACAGGTGAGATGGAATTGTTTTCGAGTCAGGTCTCTAACTGGAATTTGCTGTTTGATGTTGCACTAAATGATACAGAAAAAAATAGCAATTTAATTATTGTATGTTTTACTTACTTTTAAAGATAAAAGTAATGTGGTTTCATAGAACTATTATGTCTGAAATTCCTTTCAACTTAAAATTACAGATGGTTAACATAGAAACGATTCAGAAAAAAGAAAAGTGTGGTGTGTTAAAACAATCAGAATGTGCAAAAGTAACAAACCTATTGACCCAATGCCTTCATAGTATGTAGTCTGAGTCCAGTGGTTCAACAGAATCCATAAATTTCCAGTAAAATGTAGATCTCCAATCATACTGCATCTCTATTGTTAGTCATTAGCACTGTTGTTAGTCGTTACCACTAAAACATAAGTAATATGATAGTTATAATTGTTGCTAACCCTCACCTATTCCGTTTCTCTTCTTATTACTCAAATGTGGCACTTGGTGGCACTGCCCTACTGACAAGTTGTTTTGCCTGCCTAAGGTAAAGTCATCTCTAATGGATGATCGCAGGAATCATCAGGTAGAGGGGTCTTTTCATCGGATAGGCTGGCTCAGTACTGACTCAGCTGTGGAATGGCCAATAAGGGGAAGGCAGCTTGATGGCCGAGGTCTCCAGGACTCTGAAAAAATCTGAATCATATTTTGTAATATCATCTACTATTGAATTCTGCTCTGTACTTGTAATATTTCTATTGGACTTTTGTATTGTATTGTATTGAGGATTACTGTGCTGTGTATTGTATTGTATTTACCCCCTTTTATTGACACCCACTGCATGCCCAACCTTCCTGGAAAGGGAACTGCCTTTCCCAAAGGTTTCTTCCATGTTTTTCCTACAAGGGTTTTTTTGGGAGTTTTTCCTTGTCTTCTTAGAGAGTCAAGGCGAGGGGCTGTGAAAAGGCAGGACCTGTTAAGGCCCATTGCGGCAGTCCTTGTGAGATTTTGGGATATACAAAAATAAATTGTATTGTATTGTATACCCCGTGTAATCTTTATGACCAATAGAGAAAAACCTCTTCACATATTATAAATTAACTATGCAAATTAAGTAAAGAATTTCTGGTTTCCAGTTATGCTAGTTCTTGACTTTGAGTTTTGGCTTTCTTGTTTACAAATATTCAGTCTTTCAGTCAGTCATTTTCCAACCCGCTATATCCTAACAGCTAATTTGAAGTTGTTTAATTATTTTCTTTGCTACTCTTTTCACTATCGGTGAATACTGGTTATTTTCTAGATTGCCATATCTACAAATGTACTTACAAATACATTTACATTTACAATTTTTTGATAAAGCAAGTTTGAAATATATATGTATATTTACAAAGTAAGTCCTTAATATTTCTAGTTTAAAATAAAATGCTAGGTTAAAAATAAAGAATCGAGTACTCACATAGCCTGCAATGGAGAGTTCTTTGGGCTCATGTCAACTCTGATACTGTTCCTGGACTCAACTTCTCCATTTACGTCTTCATGTATTACATTTGTCATTGAATTTAGATTGGTACTCTCCACTAATGTAGTTGTAGTGTATAGAGGTATGTTGTTTTCTGCCATTGATGCCTGTGGAACACAGTGCGAACATTTATACTATGTACAGTATAATGCTTCCCTGATAATGGTTGTACAGTATACCCTATCTTAAATTAAAATTGTCATTAACTATCGTAATGTTACCACACTGAAACACTTCAGATAATCATCTTTTGGAAAGCTGCAATTTTATTGATTTAGTACCTGGCTATATCTTTGCATGTAAAGGTAGATTTCATTTTACTTAAGTGTTGCTTAGTTTCTAGTTGTAATGAAATAGTAACATACAATATGAGAAGTTAAATTTATGTAATAAACGTCTCTTTGTTTACATATATTCTTTGATAAGCACAAATCAGTGTTCCATCAAGTTCAAATTCAGTTTTTCCCAAAGACTAGTGACAACAGTAAAATACCAATAATAAACAATGAAAACAAACAAGGATGGTGAATTAAACATCATACATTAAATACAGCATCAGAAAATCAATCAGCAGATCCATAGCTGCAATTGAGCTTAATGTACAGTATTTTGTTTTTATTTTAATTTCTTTTAATTTACATTTGGCAAAATTACATTTATGGTATCAATAGTTCATCTATTACAAAGTTTTCTGAATAAGAGCTAAGGCATAATACTCCTTATTAAATAATAAAATCATAAATGTCATTATGTTAAGTGTTTTAATAAAACAATTAATTATTCTGCTAAAGTATTTTGTATGTTTTTGAAATAACATTAATATAGTTTAATTAGTTTACCTGAAATGCAGCATTGAGTGCTGTGCCAAAGGCAAGGCTGTTTTGAAAATTTTTTACAAGAGCTGGATTACTAGGTAAGAGAAATAGAATATGATTACCAAATAAAACATTAAATATATAAAGCATCTGCACAAAAAATTAAGTCTGTTAAAACAGTTATCATCCCATGTATATTAAGTGTTCTGATCAATGCTTTGTGGCTCTAGTATTTATCGTTCTATTTTTGTATTTAACAATAGAATTACCAAAGCCTACGAAAAAACTTAAATCCCTTCACACCTTTCTGTCAGTGTCTTTTTTATGTTGTAATTGTGTCGATAAGCACAAGCAGCCTACTATCCCATCTCCCTGCCCACCAACGCAGTTCAATTACCTAGAATTGCCTAGAGTTGTAGAGGGTAAATAATATATCATTAGCGTCAGACTTCTTTTTTGGGCACATACACCGTCTGTCTGCATTCTCGTACCATTGCTTGAATACTGAAGTGTCAGCATGCACTTTCTGTGGTATTATACATGTATTTTTTGAGCATGCCTGTGTTGATCAAACACAGGAAGCTCTGCAGTCTACTTGTGACTTTAAGCTGTAGGAAGGTAAGTAAATAAATCAAGGGAAATAGGTAAATAACACTCAATCTGGCTTTCATATATGAAGTACAGCGACGGCAAAAGTGCGATGTGCATTCTTTCTCCGATGTAGAACTCTCATTATCAACTGAGTTCACCCCTGTGATAACACATCTTTATGTGAAAACAGCAGTGTCAGATCGGGGGGAGCGTGAACGTGACTGAGAGAATAAACTGAATAAAAAAAAGCTAACCTTTACAAGTACCATAAATTTACACTGGCGGTTACAGACTCAAATCAAATGTATGTTTTTATTCTATAACAGCAAGAATAAGAGCAGCTTACTTCACAAAACAGAGTTGTCTGAGGTCGAATCTGTGACCTTCTGAATACCAGTCAGCAGTTCTTACCGTTGCACCGCCAAAGCGGCCAAATCTTTTTTGCAGTTATATTCTTGAATAAAAGCACATTTGTTTTGTTATACTTGTATCTTTTGTGAAAGTGTTTATTTGATATTTGGACTTCAGGATTCACACATTATACACTTCATGTCTACATTTTGTCAATTATTACTAAAACATGAGAAACATTTCTGTTTTAACAATGTGTTTACATTGATTGTTGTAGATACGGAAAACACATGAAATGCATGTATTCCAAATAACGATATTACGTTATTTGCCGTGAAGGAACTTTGTGCCCTTTCTGTGTTGGTGGGGGGATGGGATAGCAAGCTGCTGGCTGCATGTGCTTATCGAAGCATTTACAACACAAAAGACGCTGACGGAGAGGTGTAAAGGGATTTAAGGGGGGCCAGAATTACGAGTTTTTTTCGTAGGCTTTGGTAATTCTAGTGTTAAAGCATCAAAATTGAATCAAGTGTTATTTCATATGTAGCAATTTTGTAAATGTTTCTTTCTCTTTAATAATTTTTAAAACAAAATATTCAGTACTTTCAATTCTATTTTTATACACATAAGAGATAGTACAGTATCTTATTTAAACAAAAATAAAAGAACTTGGCAGTTACAAAGTTAAGCTTAATGTGCGGGAAAGTCAGAATTAAAATAGTAAAGCGAAGTCAAGCAAATGCTCTTACTCTAAAAAATGCTAAGCAAGGTTTTCATCAGTGCACCATTTCAATGGGTGGCCTTGCTAATTGTAGCAGCCACTTTAAATTCTTCATAGTCAACAGTACAAAAGGACCACCACACCCATTCTCTACTATGAAAAAGTGCTTATGCAATGAAATGCCTGTGCAAATTGCAGCCTGGGATAAATGTAGAGCCAAAAGAGATATAGTGAGGAGAGTGTAGAGCAGGTGACACACATCAAACACAGTAATCAAAATGATATAATAAGGGGGAAAAGAAATGCACAAGAAATGTACGTTAATATGCATTCACTAGAATTTTACAAAGAATGTGATACAGAACACACTAAAACTAGTAGGAGCAAGTGGACACAAGATACTATGTTGTACACATACCTGTAAGTGAGGTGGAACACTGTACTACCTTTTTCCCTAAAATAATCCATTCTCTGAAGAGTGTCAAATGCCACAGTTTGATTTAAAAGTATGGAGCAGACTACATATTAAAATTTAATTTTGTGAACATACCCACTTATCTTTTGAGGCCTTCGTTTTTGGAACTCCAGTTCATCCACTGTCCAAACAGCACCTTTAACATTTTCTACTCGTACAAAACACTTGTGAAGACTAAGATTATGGCGGACTGCATTCTGCAACAAGCAACAATAATAAATAAAAAAATAAAAACTTTTGTCAGTATCATTCAATATATACAATTTTTTAAGTTAAAGCATAACTTTGTAACATACTATACTTGAATAAAATACATCTTCAGTTCAGCTTTCTTTTCTTTACTATTGACAGTACAGTAAATCTGGTAGAACTGATGTGTGAAAATAACTGTTTTATTGAAAATACTGGATGCTAAATAAAATGGACCAAATTAAAAATAAGGATACCATTTTCCCATTATTCATATATTATGGGTTAGAACTTACTTTTTAATGTTTAAAATGCTGACCTGAAGATAAATACATAATATAAATTTTATAGTATATTCACAAATCTACTGTTATTTAGAAGTCATTCCCGAAAGATGTTAGTGTATATTGCTTTTGTAGTGTTTTGTCTTTATTAAAAAAAAAACACTGATCCACTATATCTGGTTGAGAGATTAAATTTGTTCTCTGGTTGCCAATTTTATTAAGATTTTTTATTATATCGTAAGCTGTTCTTTTCCCCCACACTTCTAATTTTCTAATCTATCTATCTATCTATCTATCTATCTATCTATCTATCTATCTATCTATCTATCTATCTATCTATCTATCTGTCTGTCTGTCTGTCTGTCTGTCTGTCTGTCTGTCTGTCTGTCTGTCTGTCAGTTCAGTATAGTTACTAAGGTGATGCCAAACTGTGTGGCTGATTTGCATTCAGAATGTTTTAAAAAAATTTTGATTGGCCTAAAGCTAAAAATTTAAAAAGTGAGTTTTACCTTGGGTTGTACTTACACTTGCATTTGCACTTCTATCTCACCATCCCTCTTCTCCCTCCTTATCTTATTTTTCCCATTCAAATGTGTTTCTCACCCTGTCCCTTAATATCTGCTAAGTTCTAGCTATAGCATTAGGATACAGTAATGCATGAAGGGATGTTGTGGAGAGCTTAGCATTACCAACTATTGTCGACATTAAAGTAGATATTGTCTTTTCAGTGCGTTTGAACTTTTAGTTTCACTGAGTTCAGGGCAACAATATTATATAGCAGGTGTTGTGCATATAACGTACTAGTAATATTCAGTGTATCAGAATTTTTTGAGTAAATAATGTCAGTATTAGTTATTTTTGCAGATAGAAAAGATTGCCTTTTTATATGTAATTTGTCTTTTGTCTGCAGACAAAACTTAGCAACTTAACTGA
Organism: Erpetoichthys calabaricus; assembly: GCF_900747795.2. Classification (NCBI taxonomy): domain Eukaryota; kingdom Metazoa; phylum Chordata; class Cladistia; order Polypteriformes; family Polypteridae; genus Erpetoichthys; species Erpetoichthys calabaricus. The sequence goes on from NC_041411.2 coordinate 53,163,812, forward strand.
ACAACTTAATGCAATTCAAGTCTTCCTGGACAGTATCAGGGAGTTCAAGAGAAGCAACATATCTGCAACTTCCAGTTCCAGGGTTGGCCACCAGGAGTTATTTCCAGGGAGTGGGCTCTTCTTGTCTTCTGTCAGACTGGTAGCCATACACCAAGAGGCCAAGCGAGATTACACACAACTTTTTCACTTACTTTTTGATGAGTTTTTTCACTGTCTAAGAATGTGAAAATTCTGTGACTTTTGGAAGGCATGGCAAGATCCCTAAGGAAAAAAGACTTATTGAACAAAAAAAGTAAATGGAATTTTCATTAAGTTTCCTTTGTCGTTGTTGTTTTTTTTTCCACTCTGTATACATGTATAAGATTTTATATATTTCTAAAATGTGTTGTGTTGAAAATAAAGTAACCAGTAATTATTTACAGAGATATTCTTCTTATTCCTTCAGAACTACAGCAATTGTGAGGCAGAGTGGTGCCCTACATGGATGGACCTTGGTGGAAATGTCCAAATTGAAGAAAGCCCTTTTTAACAAGTGCTACACAAGACCCAGTAAGAGCAGCAGGAATTAACCCTGAAGAGGCTTACACGCTGTCTTGTTTATTCTCTTTCCCTCTGTAATATTTAATTATTTATTTAATTTTTTATTTATATTTATTATATATTTATATTTTATTTATTTATTTAATATTTATTTTAATATTACTTCCCCCACCATAACTGCAAAACTAGGCAATATAAAACATTTTAATGTAAAGCAGTAACATAGTAAAATTCATACATTTCTGTAGGTTGTTCTTTGTTAAAGAAATTTTGTAAATATCTAAAATTCATATTTAATAATAATTATATATGTATAATAATTTTATTCTTGCTAATTATTTATAATATTGAGTAAAAATTTATATATTTCTAAGTATGTACAATTTTTGTGGGAAACACTAAGGCTTGCTTGTTTAATCAAGTTGCTTTTAAGTAGTTTTAATGTTCTTGACATAAGTTCAATTTTTTTTTTAATTAAATAAAATGTTTACACTGATGAACTGCTCATTTTGTTTAATAGTTTGTCCGTTTTAAAACTGTAGCAAATAAAAGTATCTGTTTAAAAAAATTGAAAAATGAATGTAGAAATGTTTTTATTCAAAGCCATGAGTAAAAACACATCAAAAGAAACATGTTTGACCGTAAGTTGCCACGAGTGTAATGTAATTTGAATTTACAATAAATTTATTTGAATTTACTTTTGTTGTTGGGTTTTTCAAGTTTATTTGCATTGCTACTGAGATATTGGATGGATACTTATTTAATCCTGTAAGGCTCCAGGGTTGCTTTTATTTAGTACAGGGAGAAACAAATATGTCATTTTTAAGGCTCGGATGATACACTACTGAAATTTCTGTACTTTTTCCTATTTCTCAGTCTTGTATCTTAATTATGTCTCAATCTTTGCTCCTTTTTTCTCTTTGTTTTCTTGATAGTTGCTCCTGAGGCATTTTAGGAGAAATATATGAGTAAAAAGATGAAACGCAAGTTGGGTGTGCAATGGGTGAGAAAGAAAATTTTTGGAGTGAGTTGGATAAAGTGATGAACGGTGTACCCAAGGGACAGAAAGTGGTGATTTCAATGGGCATGTTTGTGAAGGGAACAGTGGAGACGAGGAGGTGATGGGTAGGTATGGTGTCAAGGAGAGGAATGAAGAAGGTCAGAGGATAGTGGATTTTGCCATAAGGATGGACATGGTTGTGGTGAATACATATTTTAAGAAGAGGGAGGAACATAGGGTTACATACAAGAGTAGAGGAAGATGCACACAGATAGATTACATCCTATGCAGAAGAGTTGATCTGAAGGAGATTGAAGACTGCAAAGTTGTGGCAGGGGAAAATGTAGTTAAGCAGCATAGGATGGTGGTCTGTAGGATGATGATGGAGGTCAAGAAGAGGAAGAGAGTGAGGGCAGAGCCAAGGATCAAATGGTGGAAGTTAGCTCTACTGGTGAGGGGACGCTGGCGCACGCATGTTGTTGCCGCTCCTCCCTGTAAACAACACTTCTCACAAAATTCGCCTAATTCTACACTTTCTTACGTTTGTTTTATTTCTTTTATTGTACGTATAGTTCGTGGATACAGCTGACTCGAATTGTATGGATTTGGCTTATATTTACAGATTTTATGGACTCTACTTTGACTGGGAATAGCTGAGTCTGTGGATCACGGGACGAGAACCTTCAAGCATTTCTTTGTGCCTGGCAATCTAGGACCTCGGGATGATCTGTCTCCGTGATTATATTTAATTCGCTTTGCTGATCTGCTCCCGTTTCATCTTATAGTACTATACGACTGGGAACTGATCTGATGTTCTTATTAACCTGGCTTTTGGCTCCTGGGCGATCACGCCTGAAATTACCAAGCGTTACATTTTGTGACTGTGTATTGGAACCTCCAACTCCTGCTACCTCCTCTTGCTATGCTTTCTGCTGATTGCTATGGCTGCTCACCTACGCTACCACACCCGCCTGTCCTACCGGTTCCACTCTGCTGTGCTGCTTCTCCACTGCTATTCAGATAAGTATTACTCAGCATCATGCTAAAATACTCTCATGACAAACTCCTTCTTATTAAACAGTTTGTCCAGAGCAAATGGTCTGACTGCAACATCCTAAAGGACGCCGGTATTTTGCAGCGCCCGAAATATATACATCGCGGGTCAGGTCGCCGCCACCGCCGGGCTGCGAATGAAAAGACCACCGGCAGCATTTGCTCAGGAATACGCCGTCCTTCTCATGACCCTGGAAATAGAATTGTCAGTGTGCCAAATTTGCATTATGTGGGAATAAACCCTGATTGCGGCTCTGCAGAAAGAAGCCTCATTATGTAATATTGCACTGTTTAACTCGAGGTCTCTTAATGGCAAAGCATTGGTGTTGTCAGAACTCATCACTGACACCAAACTTGATATTCTGTGTCTAACGGAGACTTGGCAAAAACCAAACGAATTTGCGTCTCTCACAGAGGCGACTCCAATTGGTTTCACTTTCCACTCAGAGCCTCGCAGCTCAAGACATGGCGGCGGGCTGGCAGTAATTATCAGAGAAGACTTAAACGTTAAAAGAATCCCAATTGACTGCCCATTGTCTTTTGAGTGCCTGGCTCTTAAACTAACAACGGAATCAGGTCCTGTCTCACTCATTGTTCTTTATCGTCCCCCAAAATACAATGCATCCTTCTTATCCGATCTGATTGAACTTTTGACCCACCTAAGCTCTTACTCTCAGAGAATTATCCTTCTTGGTGATTTCAACATCCATATTGACACCCCCACATCTAAACTGAGAAATGAATTCCTGTCCTTACTGGACTGTTTTGACTTGACACAACATGTTGATTTTCCAACCCATTGTGGCGGTCATATATTGGACCTGATCTGCACTTCTGGACTATCTGTTGCCAACATTTACAGCACTGATTTGGGACTCTCTGACCATAAAGCAGTATTTTTCACTGTCTCATTACCTCTCCCACCTCTTACCTGTAAACGACAAATTTCTTACAGAAACCTTAAAAATATCTGTCCCTCTATCCTTTCTGGATCCATTTCTGATCTTTTACTGTCTGCACCTATTCCATCAACACTAGATAGTTTTGTTCACCACTATAACACAGCCCTTCACTCAGCATTAGATAAAACAGCTCCTTTAAAACATAAGGAGGTTTCCTTTAAACGTTTAGCTCCTTGGTATAACTCAGAATTGCGATCTATGAAAGCAGCTGGCCGACGCCTTGAGAGAATGTCACGTAAGACTGGCCTCACCGTGCACATCCAGGCTTTCTCTGACCACCAAAGAGCTTACAGAGAAGCACTAACTTCTGCCAAGAACACCCATTATGGCAGAATAATAGAAAGTAGCCATGATAACCCAAGGGTTTTGTTCTCTGTAGTTAATAAACTACTTGAACCCGCATCTGGTCCAACTACCTCTTCTACTGAAGTCTGTGAGGAATTCCTCCACTTTTTCCGTAACAAAATTAAAGATCTAAATAATTCAACCAACATAAATACATCATCTGTTTATATCTCTCCCTGTTTTCCCACTCCATCCAGCTCCTTCTCTAAGTTCTCACCAGTCACATCTGCATTTGTTAATGACCTGCTTTATAAGATGAGGCCGACTACTTGTGTACTGGACCCCATCCCCACCACACTACTTAAATCCTGCCTTCATGCCATAATCCCGACTGTTACAACAATAATAAACTCATCCCTTGACACTGGCTCTGTGCCGCTCACTTTTAAAATTGCTTCTGTAACCCCAACGTTAAAAAAGTCTGGCCTTGATGCTGACAATCTTAACAATTTCCGGCCTATTTCCCACTTACCTTTCCTGTCAAAAGTTCTTGAGCGTGTTGTAGCTTCCCAACTCACCAATTACCTAACCTCTAATAATTTGATGGAACCCTTTCAGTCTGGTTTCAGGGCGCGGCACAGCTGTGAAACTGCTCTGCTACGGGTAACCAATGATTTGCTTATGGCAGCAGACTCTGGACAAACCAGCATATTAATTCTGTTAGACCTCAGTGCAGCATTTGACACTGTCAGACATGACATCCTACTGTTCAGAATGGAGAACATGCTGGGTATCTCTGGCACTGCCCTCCAGTGGTTCAAGTCCTATCTGACTGATAGGCAAGAGTTTGTTAGTCTTGGCAACAGTAGATCCAGCTCAGCGCCAGTCACACAAGGAGTCCCTCAGGGCTCTGTCCTCGGTCCTCTGCTTTTCTGTATTTATATGCTTCCCCTTGGCCATATTATCCGTAGTTATGGATTGGGTTATCATTTTTATGCAGATGATACTCAGCTCTACTTCAATGTTAAAAGTGGAACTTCATCAGAGCTTTCTCAGCTCACAACCTGCCTTAGTGAAATTAAAACCTGGATGGAGCAGAACTCTTTAAAATTAAATTGCAATAAAACTGAACTCCTGCAAATTGGGACTAAAATGCAACTTAATAAAATGAGCTCCTTCCCAGTCCATCTTGGCAGTGATCTCATCAGACCTGCCTCTACTGTAAAAAATCTTGGTGTCATTTTTGACTCCTCCCTCACTTATTCCGCCCACATAAATCACATTAAGAAACTTTCTTACTTTCACCTCCGTAACATATCCCGTGTTCGCTCCTTCCTCTCCTTTTCTAATGCTGAGAAACTTGTCCATGCTTTTATCACATCCCGCATCGATTATTGTAATTCCCTACTGGCAGGTGCCCCTTCTAATCTTATATCACAGCTCCAGCTTATTCAAAACTCAGCTGCAAGAGTCCTTACTCGAGCCAGCAGCAGCGAGCACATCACACCCATCCTGCTCCGCCTTCACTGGCTCCCTGTGTCCTACAGAATCGAATATAAAATCCTACTAATAACCTACAAAGCTTTAAATAACCTCGCGCCAAACTACATCAGTGACCTTCTCCATCACTATGTGCCTGCCCGCCCACTAAGGTCCTCTGATTCTGGTAATCTTGTTGTGCCCGTCACTAATCTACACTCCATGGGTGACAGGGCCTTCAGCTGTATAGCGCCCAGACTCTGGAATGACCTACCAAAATTTAATCAGGTCAGCTGACTCCATGAATTCTTTTAAAAAACAACTCAAAACTCATCTGTTCAGGAAGGCTTGTAGCTCTACTTGACTTTATTACCTTTCTCTCAGTTTACTTCTCTGTCAAGATGCTCATGTAACCTGTATGTGTGTGCGAGACCATCAATTATGTTGTCTGTTTTTTTTTTTTTCAGAATTTACTGTCTTAATCTTCTTTGTTTATTTATCTGGTTTGTACAATGCTATATACTGTATATTCTGCCGTTCTTTATTTATTCTGTAAGTGCCTTGAGCATGGGAAAGGCGCTATATAAATAAAATGTATTATTATTATTAAAAAGGAACACTGCAATGTTGAGTTTAGGGAGGAGGTGAGACAGACACTGGGTGGCAGTGAAGAGTTACCAGACAGCTGGGAAACTACAGCAGATGTAGTAAGGGTGACAGCAAGAAGGGTGCTTGGCGTGACATCTGGAAAGAGTTGGAAAGAATCTGTTCTGTTGGGAACCTTGAGCAAGGCCCTTAACCTGCAATTGCTGAGCACTTTGAGTAGTGAGAAAAGCGTTATGTAAATGCAAAGAATTTTACTTGAAATGTTAATAACATAGATAAGCACACTGTAACAAATTGCATTAATGTTTACAGCAAAATGTTACAATAGTGTACTGTATTACAAAATTACAATAAATAAATCTTTTATTATATCAACATCTTTGAGTTTTAGAAACTTCAAGAAAATGACTGCAAATTTCTGTAAATCTGGATTTCCCAAAGAACTGTGGGGGAGATTTTCAAACATTTCATTCTTGTTATCATCTTGCTGTGCTAGACTGTAGCTTTACAAGCAACAGTACGAGCTAAACTATATACTGTAGTAGTATGTTTATTAATGAGGCTGTGTTTGTGTAGGGTAATATTAATAATTGTATGTGTGGAGACAAGACCTCGTTTGTAGTTTTGTTTAGTGCATGTTAGTAGGTTCCCTGGCTTTCAGACAGAATACATGCCATGAGGCACTCTACTGATGCATGGCCTCGTTGTTCTTAGGGCAGCCCCAAACAGAGACCAACTATATAATATAGTAATTGAATATATACATAACGCTTTTCTAAGAGCTTAGCGGAGCCCTGCTTTTTCATGTAAAATGTTGTTTTTCATGATTTTTAAGACAAAAGCACTATACAGACGTGGTCACAATAAAAAAAACAAATCTTCTATCTAATGTAAATGTGTTCGCCCTTCCCAAATGAGTAATCTGTCTTTTAATTAAGTAAATGTCCAGTCTCCAGTCCAGTCTTGAGATGTAAATCTCAATTTAAAATAAACGAATAGAATGTATCAGGTTACATTGTTTTAGTGAAATTAGCAAAATATACATTTTAAATTGTTTTTAAACTACTTTCTGCATCAGTTTCACCCCTGCATTTCCCAGGGTCTGCGATACAGGCCACTGTCTGGGTGATCTGCCTACACTATGGAGACTCTGAGCTAGCGCTGATGTGCACTTGAGACTCCCTCACACTTCTTTCACTTTCTGTCACAAACTCACTTGGTGATGCCTGCTAAATCTGTGCTTCTGGCACCATTAGCAGCATATTTATATGTAATTTATATGACTATGTATGTAATTCACTTTTGGCATTCAGTCAGCATATTAAATTGCATCAAAATTCTCCATATGCCAGTTTTAAATATGGTGTACCAGATTGTCCACATATTTTCCATACATTTATATCATTTAAATTATATTTGTACAGAGATCACAAATCATTTTAAAGGTCTGCCTCAGAAGCACAATTTAAAAATGTAGGTGCTACTTTAGTTTGCCAAGTTTTAAATGATGTACTAGTTCTGAAAGCAGCTTTGTATGCTATTGTGGAAGGCAATCTTGGATCACATTGTATTGGAAGCTTTGTGGAGACTTTTAGCAGAAGTGATCATTTTTGACAATATTGTGAAATAGACAGGGTAACTTTACAGACCATGCCACATGTGTATAGCTCTATATGAACCATAAAGTCCTACTGAAATCTTGTTCTGGAAATATTTACCAGTGCCATTGATTCTGTTTCTGGTGCTAAGTTTGACTCACCTTATAATCAACTAAAACATTTTCATTTTTGTCGGCCTGGAATATCCCTGTATCTTAGGCATAACATTTTTGAAAGTATTGTTTCTTTTGATATTCCATTGATTATCAAAACCTTCATCCAATTTATCTTTATCCAAACTTTATCCAATTGAAACACTTCACATACTCTGAACTAAATCGCTGTCTATCCCATTTTGAGTATCTTGGAAATAATGCAAATGATAAACCGGCAGGTGTTCCCCCAGGAAATGAAATGTTAGCTGGTCATGCCATCCAAAACTGGTGCTTATTAGACTGCTACCTGTTATAGTGGGAGACAGAATTAAAAATCCAGAGGACAGTAATCTGTGGCGGTTGATTCTGTTGCTCAGGAACATTGTTGAACTCATTGTGCACCAGCAATAGCCACATACCAGGCTGCATACATGAAAGTACTTATAGATGAGTATATACATTTTGGTATTTTAAATTTTCCTAATGATTCTCTCAGGCCAAAAACATCATTATCTAACTCATTATCCAGAATTTATCTTCCAGTTTTGACCACTCATTTTCCTCTGGACCATGAGATTTGAAAGGAAGCACACATATTTTAAGCAATCTGCTAGAAAGCTACATAACCCCAAGAATCTTTGTGGAACACTGGCCTTAACACTAGAATCCCTGAAGCCTATGAAAAAACTCGGAATCCTGGCCCACCTTAAATTCCTTTGCACCTCTTCTTCATCGTCTTTTGTTTTGTAAGTGTGTCAATCAGCACAAGCAGCAAACAGCCTGCTGTCCCATCCCCACCCCCAGCCCTTGAAGGAGTTAAATTTAGCCTTCTGTACAAGTGGATAAAGGGACTGAATTTTATGCTAATGACTACAATGATAAGATCAAGGAATCGCTAACTGGTTTTGATTTTCATTCTGCAGTTACTATTGCTGTGAATGAAATTAAATTGGAAGGTACGAAGTATAAAAAGGGCGTAATTCAATAAAGTGGATGGAGTGGATTCAATAAAGAAACCAAACATGGTTTGTTTTGTCAAGAGGATCTCTTAGATTATTACCTTTTGCCAGAATACAAAATATGTGGATTATCTGTTGTAGCAGCAACAGATACACCACTCTTTTCCATCTTTGTGACCTAATGTCCAGTTTAGATGATATCAAAGAAGACGTCTTGTCAGATTTACTAAGTCTTTCTTATGAAACAATCAACATTGTTCTGAATAAGTTGTTTAGTATTGGTGTAGAAAGTAGGCTAGACCTTCAGTTTTTAAAAGAAGAAGATCTGTTGTAACACCTTAGACCCATTCAGTGCCATAAGCTGCTAGGAGCGACTCTCCATGCTAGTGTTTAGATGTGGACGTGTATGCACTCAAAAAGAAGTCTAAATGCATTCTTGTACCATTGCTTGCGTACTAAAGTGTCAGCAGACATTTTTCGTGGTATTACACGCGTAATTTGTGAGCATGCCCTTGTTGATCAAACAGAGGAAGCTCTGCAGTCTACTTGTGACTTTACGCTGTAGTAAAATAAGTAAATAAATCAAGGTAAATAACATTCAACCTGGATTTTATATAAGTAACATATAAATATTTCTTATGTAAAGACCATCACAAACAGGAGTTTGCATGATATGTTGGCGAGCTCTGTAAGCTGTGCTGTTTCTTTGAAGGACAGGTGTGGGGCAGACTGACTGGTAAGATGATGCCGGACTTCGTCCTGTATCCAAATGGTACCATCTTTTGCCTTTACGTCTGGTGCAGCTGCATTGTTCTTATATGTGAGTGGACGTTTCTTGCGGGGAGGGCTTCTGTTCTCTTTCTCCGATCTGAGTTCACCTCTGTTATAGCATGTCTTTATTTGAAAGCAGCAGTGTCAGATCGGGGCGAGTGTGAACACGACTGAGAGAATAAAACTGAATAAAAAAAGCTAACCTTTACAAGTACCATACATTTACAGAAGATGTTACAGACTCAAATCAAATGTAAGTTTTTATTGTATAATAGTAACAATAAGAGCAGCTCACTACTCAAAACATTTATTTTGGGACACGTTAAGACTCGAACCCGGGACCTTCTAAATAGGAGTCTGCAGCTCTTACTGTACTATCCAAGAAATCAGAATAGCAAGCCACACTAACCCAATTTCTTTTCTTTGGTATAGTTTTAAAAGAAACGTATTTGTTCTGTTATACTTGTACCTTTTGTGAAAGTGCTTATTTGATATTTAGACTTCAGTCTTCACACATTATACACTTCATGTCAAAATGTTGTCGTTAGTACTAAAACATGGAAAAAGTTTGTATTTTAGGTATGTGTTCAACATTTCTGTCATTCTACACTTACATAGACAGTAAATCTTTGTGGACATGGAACACACATGAAATGCATGTGTTCCAAATAATGATATATTTTTTAGCCTATACTGATCTAGGTACCTGACTCCCTGATAAACAAGGCTTCAGTTGGGAGAGGTTTTTGCAGTTTCTCCGGCGGTGGGGGGGATGGTATAGCAGGCTGCATGCTGCTTGGGTTTATCGACACATTTACAAAGACAAAAGACGCTGAATGGAGAGGTGTGAGCGGATTTAAGGTGGGCCGGATTTACGAGTTTTTTTTCTTGTAAGCTTTGGTAATTCTAGTGTTAACACATCAGCAAGACCGGTATCTGCTCCTTTGGGCAAGGAGGAACAGGATTAGCACTGCCAAAGCCCTGCAAAATGTCCTCCAGCAGGCCACTGGTGTAAATGTATCTGAACAAACAATCAGAAACAGGTTTCATGAGGATGGCCTGTGGGCCCTAGTGGGTATTATATGTAGAGTAATCAGTTTATTGTCTTGTGTGCTTAATACAATGCAACTGCAACTCTTGGAGGTCTGCATGACCAAACTGCCTGTACTGTCTGGCAGTACAAATCCCATTCCAATGGTTATATAAAATATAAAAACACAGTGTACAATAGACTAGAAGTAGCCAAGGCCAGGTGCCTTGTATTCCACGGTCCATGTCCTATTTCCATTATTTTTGTCAGTATCCTATTCACACTCTTGCTGCCTGCATTTGGTGGCACACTGCATTTTGAGATGTTTTCTCAGATTCGCTTATTTCTGGCTTTTTATAAGGATGGAGCTTAAATATGTCCACAAGTGTCAACGAGCCTGCTGTTGAAATGATCAGGAAGGTGACAACTTTGGTGTAGCAAATGTCACTTTTGAATGTTATAAAAACTAGTCATTAATTCGCATAGCATTGGCAATGGATATGGTGTGATAAATTTCATAGTGTACTACATTTATAAGAAATAAAACAGAAAATAATGAAAATTTTGCTGTTGACACTAGAAATGCTGATACGGTTTTAGTGAAAATTGAATGAGCCCTCAACACTTGGACTTAAAATATAGCCAAAAAAAAAAACATAAATCCCCTAATTATTGTTGGGCACAAAGCAACAAACCACATTGGACAGGGCACACATGGTGCCATGCTGTTCTCCAACCTATGAAAAAGTAATCTCAGATAAAGGAACATTGGAAATCATCTGATACAAAGATCCTTTCTTTAGATTGGATGACCCAACATAGGTTCTACTATAGAATGCCCAGAAGGGAGTGGGGGTTCTCCACGGCTGTGAATGTGTCTGACTTTCTCTTTTACGATTTTCCACTCCTCTGTTGTCAACTGACCAATTAATTACTGGACAGATATTGTTGCTTTCCATTTATGGTAATTAGTTTCTATTTTGTTTTCTATACTGATTCTGCATTCAATAATTAGTATACTCTATATTTGCAGTTTCTCTGAGAATTTGACACAACGCTCTGTGCCTGCACCCAGTGAACAGTGCTATACAAAAATGAAATGAACTGAATTGATGTGGTGGGCTGTTCCATATGTTCATTCCAAAATAAAATGTATGTAGCTAAGTTTATCCAAAATTACCAAAGTTCTCCAGCTTTAAGTTTGCTTCATAGGATGATTAGCCAAAGATGTGACACATGTTCAAATAATTAGACAGGCTAAATATCTTTGTTTTAAAAATTTTAGTAAAATTTAAAGCAAAACAGTTTACACAAAAATGGAAAAAAAGTTGATAATAAAGAAAAGGAAAGTTCTTGTATAAGAAGAGTTCTGTTTAAAGCTTACATATCTTGTTTCATTTCTCTAACTTTGGTTGTACAGTCGTACTTGAAGCACGTTAAGCACATTAAGCACTTTAAGTCAGATCTCCTATTTGCAAACATATCTTACAGTCCATGCTAGCAGTAAGAGTATTTCCTAAATTGTTTAAATTAACACTTTTTACCAATAAAGCAAAGATACTTCTATTTCATATTAACTTACAGGGGGTAGAAGATCATACCATATTCTAGGCAGCTATAAAAAACTGATATTCCATGACTGAAATTAAGCAAACACATAGATAAGTTTAACTTTAACATTGCTTTCTAAGAATGTCTCTTACAATTTATTTATTTAGTATTTCAGAACTTCCATAATTTCCAGACGTAATCTCAGAGACACAGACATAGTTAGTGGGACAGCCAAAACAGTATACAGTATGTCCTTGCTGAAAACAAATCAACAAACATCAAATTTGTGTTGTTTGTTGCATTTTTGAAGCCAGAGTAATGTTCATTAGTGTAACAACTAAAATGAGACAAACTTAGTAAGGACATCCATCCATCCATTTTCCAACCCGCTGAATCCAAACACAGGGTCACGGGGGTCTGCTGGAGCCAATCCCAGCCAACACAGGGCACAAGGCAGGAAACAATCCTGGGCAGGGTGCCAATCCACCGCAGGATAGTAAGGACATAATACTTGAATATAATATTTGAAGGGTATAGAAGGAAATGGGATTTAGTCTCTAGTTATGAGTAATTTCTGCACTTTACTTCTGGGTTAGGTAAAAAAAAAAAGTCATCACTGATGTGAATTACTTTCAAAACAATAGAGCAAAAGATATTTTACAGGAGTACAGAAATAATCGATTTATCATAAATTAGCAAAGGTATCTTTAATGTTGGGGTACATGTAAAAAAGAAGGGACAGATGTCAGAAATTAATGCATCAGTAGTTTGTGTTGATTGACAAAATTCAACAAAATGTTTTTAACAGTGAATCTGCTGGGTTCACCAGTGACCTTGTTCACACATTTCTTCAATGAAAATCAGTCTGTGCATCCAGCTTAGACAAACATTTTATCCCAGCACTGTATGATGCTTTATGAGGGAAGAATAACATATGTAGCTGTAGTGGTCAATACTAAATGGGACAGCCCCCCAAGTATATAACGCTGATCCCTTGCTCATCACTGGTATGTCTAATCTTTATTTATAACACATGATGTAGTCCTGAAGAAAGTTTGCAAAGTATCTGATGAAGCAACAGAACTGTCAGTATATGAAATATAGAGCATCAAGATGACATGTTGTAGGATGAACAATTTGCAAGTGAATGCACTTCACTTTGCAATGTTTCCTTAGATACAGCAGACATGATAATGTATGCAAATGCAAGAATAAACAGTTGGTTTACTTTGCACGTGTGCACATCTGCCATTAAATCGTGTGTAATTTAATATGTGTGATTGTGTGTGTATACATGCCACCTGCATTTCAGTATAGCTGTACTCACATCTTATTTATTCACCTAAAAGGTGTATCATTTAAGGTCATGTACGACATTGCATTGGTCCTTCCATTTTTACAAAGAAAGTTTACCATTTCTTCTCGCATTTGCATTCTTTGTTGGGTCTGCCTTGTCTTTGATAAACTTTGTGAGTGAGCAGCCATCCACCACTGCACTCTTTAAATGCAGTTTTATCTGCTATGTGCTACTTTGCATATTCCCACTTCCCCATGTTAAATTTATGCTGGCTGTGAACTTTGAAACTGTATTCAGTTTGTATACAGTTTGTGAAAAACATTGCAATGCCATTTCAAGCAGGTTTATAAATAATTTTACCTAAATGAAATAACTGGAGCACTGAGAGTTTTCAGATTTGTCTATTATTTTCTTCATCTTGTGTAATGAAAAAATGCAAATTATTATAAGTGTGGCATTTTTTTCACTGAATATTTTCATAGTTGTGTGCTGAAGACAAAAAGAAATTTATGTCTGGAAAACAATATTATGTAATGTTGATAACAGTGAAAGGAGAGGATTTAATATGCACATCGAGTCAAGTGTGAGCCAGAGGAGAGAGATAGCATTTCAAACCTGGGTACCAATGTTCAGCGGTGTTGCATTGTAGTAGTAGTAGTAGGGGGTCTTTCATTTAAAAAAAAAAAATATATATATATAGTTGCAGTAACATGGGCATTGTAAGTGCACTAATTTAGTAAAATCCAAAGGAGGACAGGAGACCGACATGCCCACTGATGACATGATTGTAGATTTAAAAACACAAATAGAAATTGGCACCGGTTGTGATTCTTCTTGTGCTAATTTCTACATTTGATTGTGCCCACGTTAAACAGTTTGAGAAACAATCTTGTAGAGAGCCATTCCCATGCAGAGGAGAGTGGCTACACAAGCATCTCAGATGGATGAAGCCAATTGCATTATAAAGGTTTTTATTACTGTGAAAAAATGAGATTTGTGCAGTCCACAGTTGATCTAGCATTTTCCGGACTTCTCTCTGTGTGAAAGTGTTCTCTAAGCCAACTTTCTAAAGCAAGAACACATCCAGCAGTATGGCATTTCAGGGAGGCACAGAGGCACGGTGGATAGCAATAATAATGGCAATAATAATCAGTACAACATAGTTGGCAGATACTTCTCTAGTCCTTAGGGACACATTTAAAAGACCATTGCACCATTATAATCCACTCAAAACTAGTTTAGTTTCTCTTTCCCCATTGAATTTCAGTGCCGAAATTCCTAACCATTTCCGCATTTTAAATGAACTTGAAGCAAAGCTAATTCAGCAGGTCTCACTCGTCACTTTTTGTGACATTTAAAATTTAAATTTGATTAGTCTATTAACCTGATTTGGAAAAAGTGTGTGGTTACAAAGCAACTTTAAAGAGTTTGTGTAATTGAAAATATCCTGAATTATTGTTATATGTATTAATTCATGTTAATCTTTTATATAAATTCTGCACACGCGCATAGGGAGCCACGTAAAGACCCAACAAGCAACGTAACATATCGTGCCAGGGGACAAAGGCGGGGTACTAACCTTTCTTTCTTTTATTTCCACAGAAAGACAGAAACAACGGCACCATAACTTTACCCAGATTCCCTAAACCACGCGCTACCACTTCCGCATTCCATCCCTTCCTCTGGTCCCCCCGGATGACATCATGGCTCCCATACAGCACCTCGGTTCCTTCCCAGCATTCCATTCACCAGTTTCTGGTCCCACCCCATAAATGGTCCCAACCCCATCACCATATGCATCTTGTCTGTTAATGCTGAAAAACCATATTACTGACTGTGTTATTTGCTTTTGCAAAACTGTACAGTATACAGGGCCGGAAAACCCCAAACCTTTATGGGACCTTGTGTCTCTTTATTACAGTGGTAGTAGAGAAAAGCCAAGCAAAATGACACCTTTTATTGGCTAACTAAAAAGATTACAATATGCAAGCTTTCGAGGCAACTCAGGCCCCTTCTTCAGGCAAGATGTAATCATGATGTAATTGATTACATCTTGCCTGAAGAAGGGGCCTGAGTTGCCTCGAAAGCTTGCATATTGTAATCTTTTTAGTTAGCCAATAAAAGGTGTCATTTTGCTTGCCTTTTCTCTACATTCATAATGGCTAACACGGTACAACACCCTAGTACTACAGATTTACAGTGGTAGTCAGCAGGATACTTTGTCCAAAAGATGTCAGAAGGACAAGACCTGAATACAGTCTTAACAAGTCTGGCGGGCCAACTCCAGGTGCTGCAGCAGGAACAGGCAGCCACGAAGCAGGAGCTGACGGAGACCAAAACACAGCTCACGGCGGATGAAGTGGCTATATCCGGAGCCCATGCAGCCTCCACCTCCTCTGATCGTTCCGCTTTCAGAAGCGGATGATATAGAATCTTATTTGTCAACTTTCAAGCAGACAGCCACTCGGAATCAGTGGCCGCAGGCGGAGTGGGCGTCCATACTGGCACCGTACTTGAAGGGTATCGCGCAGAGGGCCTATCATGACCTCCTCGTCGAGGAAGCCACTGATTATGACCTCCTGAGGGCCGAGATCCTAAGCTGCTACGGCGTCACATTGGAGCAGCAGGTGGCCTGTGAGGGGTTCGTTAACATGATGCCAGAGTATCTCGCCCAGCAGGTCCGGTGACATCCCTTTAAGGATATGAAAAGTCTTCTGGAGGTACTAGAGCGCCAACTCGCGGTGAACTGAGTCGGGGGGTCGGTAGACAACAACCCCCCTGCTCCGCTAGACCCTTTGAGCGGCATGAACTATTAGTTTAAGTCCACGCTGGCGTCATTTAAAAGAGAACAGTGGAACAATGATTCCCTAACGATTGCCCGAAATGCTATCGTTTCCGTTGACGGCAATATGTCGGATATTTCCATATCACCGGGACCCTACTTTGTACTGGAAAACGATCTGTTGTATCGAGTCGCGGATCATGAAGGCGAGATACAGAAGTTGTTGTTAGTCCCACGGACCTACCAGCGGGAGGTCTGTTAACTAGCTCACGCCCACCTCCTTGGCGCCCATCTGGGGCCCGAGAAAACGCTGGAGAGAATAAAACTCCAGTTCTATTGGCCCGGAATTAACGAGGAGGTCCGTCGTTTCTGTCAGTCACGTCTGGACTGTCAGTTATGTCAGATACCTAGGAGGGACCCTGCTCCTCTTGTTCCGATTCCCCTCATTGGTGTCCCCTTCAAAAGGATCAGAGTCGATCTTCCACTCGTGGCCATAAATACATTCTAGTGATGGTGGACTACACAACTCGATACCCAGAGGCGGTTCCATTGCACTCCACTACTACAAAAAATATTGCATAGGAAGTGGTGGCCCTTTTCTCCTGAGTGGGAATACCTAAAGAAGTCCTCACGGACCAAGGTATGTCCTTTACTTCGGATATATTCAGGGAAGTTGCCAAGTTACTCCGTATTAAGCATCTGAAAACGTCTGTTTAAAACCCTCAGACAGATGGGTTAGTGGAATGTTTTAACCAAACCCTTAAACAGATGCTCCACAAGGTAGTCAGCTGGGACCAACTCTTTCCTCTGGTTCTTTTTTGCTTATCGGGAGGTGCCACAAGCCTCCACGGGCTTTTCCCCTTTTGAGCTTCTATATGGCCGCCAACCTGGGGTATTTTGGACATTCTCAAAGAAGGATGGGAAGGGGAGGCTCTTACCTCTACCAATATTTTGGAATTTATAACGCAACTGCGAATATATATCGTGACAGACCTGGGGGTGGTAGTTAGGGAACAGCCCTATCACCATATCATACAATGCCTTTCATATAACAACATAGCTTAATATGCCTCTCAAGGGTGAATAGTGTAAACTCTGTTCTGAGATTTTTCAGTTAAGGAAAACAGATGTTTCAAAGAAAGAAAGTCTATTTACTGATTATGGTGCTGAATAGTGGCAACATGTTGAATTTTGATTAGCGCATACAAACTTTACCCATAATTCCTGTTCTGGGGCATCCTATAAACTTAGTCAGGATGCAAACCTTAAATTACTTGATAACGAAAAAATAAGGCGTATAATTAAAAGAGATAAAACCAAATCCTTCACCGGGCTACCTGTAATAGTAACTTAGTTCAAATTAAAACAAAAAATATATCACCAGTTCACAAAGAACTATGCAGTTTTAAATGCAGCTTATTATACATTCACTCTGTTGGAAGTAAAGCTGTTTTGGCAAATGATATTATATTAAGTACAAAATCAACCCAGCCACAGGGAATGCACAAACCAGTGTGTTTCTTCATGCCAATCCCAAGCCCGGATAAATGGGGAGGGTTACGTCCGGAAGGGCATCCTGTGTAAACTATTACCAAATCAATATGCGGACAACAATACAAATTTACATAACGCAACAGTCAAGCCACGGGTTAACAACGACCACCACCAGTACTGTTAGTCAACAGAGTGCTGGTGGAAATTGGGCTACTGTTGGCTGAAGAAGAAGAAGGAGAAGAAGAGGGAGGAAACATGTCAGGAGGCAGGAGGAGAGGAGGCAGGAAAAGAGAGTGGAACTTAGGGTAGGAACTTTGAATGTTGGCAGTATGACTGGTAAGGGGAGAGAGTTAGCAGATATGATGGAGAGAAGGAAGGTTGATATATTCTGCGTGCAAAAGACTAAATGGAAGGGGAGTAAGGCCAGGTGGATAGGAGGTGGATTCAAATTGTTCTATCATGTTGTGGATGGGAGGAGAAATGGAGTAGGGGTTATTCCGAAGGAACAATATATCAAGAGTGTTTTGGAGTTGAAAAGAGTGTCAGACAGAGTAGTGATTATGAAGCTGGAAATTGAAGGTATGATGATAAATGTTGTTAGTGCATAGGCCCAGCAAGTTGGGTGTGCAATGGAGGAGAAAGAAGATTTTTGGAGTGAATTGGATGAAGTGAAGAACAGTGTAACCAAGGTACAGAGAGTGGTGATTGGAGCGGATTTCAATGGACATTCTGGTGAAGGGAACAGAGGAGACAAGGAGATGATGGGTAGGTATGGTGTCAAGGACAGGAATGAAGAAGGTCAGATGATAGTGGATTTTGCCAAAAAGATGGACATGGATGTGGCGAATATGCATTTTAAGAAGAGGGAGGAACATAGGGTTACTTACAAGAGTGGAGGAAGATTCACACAGGTAGATTTCATCCTATGCAGGAGAGTCAATCTGAAGGAGATTGAAGACTGTAAGGTGGTGGCAGGGGAAAGTGTAGTTAAGCAGCATAGGATGGTGGTCTGTAGGATGACGTTGGAGATCAAGAAGAAGAAGAGAGTGAGGGCAGAGCCAAAGATCAAATGGTGAAAGTTGAAAAAGGAAGACTGCAAGGTTGAGTTTAGGGAGACAGACACTGGGTGGTAGTGAAGAGTTACCAGACAGCTGAGAAACTACAGCAGATGTAGTAAGGGTGACAGCAAGAAGGGTGCTTGGCGTGACATCTGGAAAGAGGAAGGAGGAAAAGGAAACCTTGTGGTGGAATGAGGAAATACAGGAGAGTATACAGAGGAAGAGGATGGCAAAGAAGAAGTGGGATAGTCAGAGAGATGCAGAAAGTAGATAAGAGTACAAGGAGATAAGGCGCAAGGTGAAGAGAGAGGTGGCAAAGACTAAACAAAAGGCGTATGATGAGTTGTATGAGAGGTTGGACACTAAGGAGGGAGAAAAGGACCTATACCGATTGTCTAGACAGAGGGATTGAGCTGAGAAAGATGTGCAACAGGTTAGGGTGATAAAGGATAAAGATGGAAATGTACTTACAAGCGAGAAGAGTGCGTTGAGCAGATGGAAAGAGTACTTTGAGAGGCTGATGAATGAAGAGAATGAGAGAGAGAAGATGATGTGAAGATAGTGAATCAGGAAGTGCAACGGATTAGCAAGGAGGAAGCAAGGACAGCTATGAAGAGGATGAAAAATGGAAAGGCTGTTGGTCCAGATGACATACAAGCATGGAGGTGTTTAGGAGAGATAGCAGTGGAGTTTTTAACAAGATTGTTTAATGGAATCTTGGAAAGTGAGAGGATGCCTGAAGAGTGGAGATGAAGTGTACTGGTACCGATATTTAAGAATAAGGGGGATTTGCAGGACAGTAGTAACTACAGGGGGATAAAATTGATGAGCCACAGTTTGAAGTTATGGGAAAGAATAGTGGAAGCTAGGTTAAGAAGTGAGGTGATGATTAGTGAGCAGCAGTATGGTTTCATGCCAAGAAAGAGCACAACAGATGTGATGTTTGCTCTGAGGATGTTGATGGAGAAGGAGTTGCATTGCGTCTTTGTGGACCTGGAGAAAGCATATGAAAGGGTGCCTCAAGAGGAGCTGTGGTACTGTATGAAGAAGTCGGGAGTGGCAGAGTAGTACGTAAGAGTTGTACAGGATATGTATGGGGAAAGTGTAACAGTGGTGAGGTCTGCGGTAGGAGTGACAGATGCATTCAAGGTGGAGGTGGGATTACATCAGGGATCAGCTCTGAGTCCTTTCTTATTTGCAATGGTGATGGACAGGTTGACAGACAAGATTAGACAGGCATCCCCGTGGACTGTGATGTTTGCTGATGACATTGTGATCTGTAGCGATAGTAAGGAGCAGGTTGAGGAGACCCTGGAGAGATGGAGATATGCTCTAGTGAAGAGAGGAATGAAGATCAGTACAAACAAGACAGAATACATGTGTGTAAATGAGAGGGAGGTCAGTGGAATGGTGAGGATGCAAGGAGTAGAGTTGGTGAAGGTGGCTGAGTTTAAATACATGGGATCAACAGTACAGAGTAATTGGGATTGTGTAAGAGAGGTGAAAAAGAGAGTGCAGGTAGGGTGGAATGGGTGGAGAAGAATGTCAGAAGTAATTTGTGACAGACAGTTATCAGCAAGAGTGAAAGGGAAGGTCTACAGGACAGTTGTGAGACCAGCTATGTTATATGGGCTGGAGACAGTGGTACTGACCACAAAGCAGGAGACAGAGCTGGAGGTAGCAGAGTTAAAGATGCTAAGATTTGCACTGGTTGTGACAAGGATGGATAGGATTAGAAATGAGTACATTAGAGGGTCAGCTCAAGCTGGACGGTTGGAAGACAGTCAGAGAGGCAAGATTGCATTGGTTTGGACATGTGTAGAGGAGAGATGCTGAGTATATTGGGAGAAGAATGCTAATTATAGAGCTTCCAGGAAAGGAAAAAAGAGGAAGGCATAAGTGAAGGTTTATGGATGTGGTGAGAGAGGACATGCAGATGATGGGTATAACAGAACAAGATACAGAGGACAGAAATATATTAAAGAAGATGATCCACTGTGGTAACCCCTAACGGGAGAAGCTGAAAAATGAAGAAGAAGAAGATTAAGTACAAAATCTGATTTGTGTCTTCTCACTGAAACCTGGCTTAGTAACTCTGACACTGATCCCCAAACTGAGGCGTCACCAGATGGATACACATTCCTTCATAAATCTAGAAATACAGATCAAGGAGGAGGCCTTGGAAGAATTCATTATGGGAAAATGTAAAGCGCTTCTAAAAATGTATGTGACTTCAAACTAATTTTAAATATTAAAACAGATTCCAGCACAATTGTACTGCTAGTCTACAGACCACCAGGGTCATATTGTCCACAACTGAATTTATCAACCTTTTATCCGATTTGGCTATAAATTCTGATCACGTGTTGATTTTAATGTTTTACTTATGTCTTAAATTCAGTAGGATTTTGTCAGATTGTCAATGGTCCAACTCATAATGATAGCCACAAATTAAATTTAATTATAACTTACAGAGTTCAAAACTTAAGTATTACTCCATTAAATAAAGTTATTTCTTATCACTACTTAATTACATTTGATTTGGTTCTGCCATTACCAATTCATTCACAAATTAAAACAAAGGCAGTGTGACATCTAGATTGTATTTCTGTTTCAAAATTTACAGATATTTTGAGAAAGTCAAGTGTAAGCATGCAAAACGGTTTAGATCAGCTAACATAAAATGAAATCATGGAAAACAAGTGATGCTCTGGATGCAGTAGCTCCCCATACCCTGGTTTAATGAGAGCACTCAGGCTCTTAAATTAGAGTGCCAAAAACAGGAGCGCAAACGGAAAGCAGCAAAGCTGCAGGTTTTTCAAATTGCATGGACAGAGAGTGTTAAAAAATATAAAAAAGCTCTCTTTAAAACTCGCTTAGACTACTATTCTAAAATAGCAGATAATAATAATAATCCTCAGGTACTGTTTAAAACATTGGGTAATTTAACAAAAGGGAATTCAGATCTTCAGTGCAAAATTCCAACAGATATTAGCCGTACAGACTTTACACTGCAAAAAATGAAATCTTAACAAGCCAGACAATCTTGAAAAGAAATAATAGATCTTGTTTTTTTTATTTTAAGAATAACTGACTTGAGTAGATTTGTATGTGTAAGATATATAATCTCATTTTGAGAAAATTTAACAAGTTAACAAGTTAAACTTTCTCACTATATTGGCAGATAATTTTGTCTTGATTCTAATACCTTTTTCTTGTTTTTCTTGTTTTCTAAAATGAGATTATATATCTTACACATACAAATCTACTCAAGTCAGTTATTCTTAAAATAAAAAAACCAGATCTATTATTTCTTTTCAAGATTGTATGGCTTGTTAAGATTTCATTTTTTGCAGTGTATGAACTCCCTTAATGTGAAAACTACTGTAAAACTATATGATCCCAGATTTCAGCACCACAGTGGAAATGACATACTAGCTTGGCAAACCCTAACTTTCCTTGCTTTCAACACTTTAGAAATTTTAATCCTGTAACAGAACAGGAAGTCTTAACTTTAATTTCTAAAATGAAACCCACCACTTGTTCCCTAGATCCAGTGCCAACAAAAGTAGTAAAAAGCACAATGAATATTCTTGCAGCACCTATTCTTAGCATTATAAATAGTTAATTACTGCATGGCACAGTACTTGATCCACTAAAAGCTTCAGTCATCAAACCATTACTTAAAAAGTCAGACCTAGGCCCACATATACTTAATAATTACAGACCCATATCAAATTTACCCTCTCTTTAAAATACTTGAAAAAGTAGCCACCAATCAGCTCCAGTCATACCTTACACATTACAATTTATTTCAGAAATGCCAGTCTGGCTTCCGCACTGGTCATAGTACAGAAAAAGCACTTACACATGTTGTAAATGACATTCTGATATCCTCTAAGGAAATTCCACTGTAATTATGTTGTTAGACATAAGCACAACATTTGACACAATTGACCAATCTGTTTTACTACACAGGCTAGAAAATTACATTGTGCTTACAGGCACTGTCTTTGTCTGGTTTAGTTCTTATTTATCAAATTGACTCCAGTACATACAGAAATGTGCTGACAGTACTCCATCACTATACACAGAAGAGAAATACAGTGTCCCGCATGGCATGGTACTGGTACTTTTATTGTTTTCACTTAATATGCTTCCACTGTAATCTATCATTAGAAAACATAATGCTAATTTTCACTCGTATGCAGATGACACACAGTTATAGCTTCCTTTTAGACCAAATGACGTTTCTCCAATGTTGTCCTTAATTAGATGTGTTAGATCATTAAAGGAGTGAAAGGCTGAGAACTACCTCTCTTTAAACACAGATAAAACAGAGATGTTAATTATTGGAGGGAATAATGCTGATTGCAACAATATTTTGTCATTATTTAACTCAGTTGGAATCACCATTAGTTTTACTGAATCAGCCTGCAATCTAGGCATTATCTTTGACTCTAGCATGACATTTAAAGCACATATTACAAAATTTTTCAAACATGTTTCTTCTAGGGCGGCACGGTGGCGCAGTGGGTAGCGCTGCTGCCTCGCAGTTGGGAGACCTGGGGACCTGGGTTCGCTTCCCGGGTCCTCCCTGCGTGGAGTTTGCATGCTCTCCCCGTGTCTGCGTGGGTTTCCTCCGGGCGCTCCGGTTTCCTCCCACAGTCCAAAGACATGCAGGTTAGGTGGATTGGCGATTCTAAATTGGCCCTAGTGTGTGCTTGGTGTGTGGGTGTGTTTGTGTGTGTCCTGCGGTGGGTTGGCACCCTGCCCAGGATTGGTTCCTGCCTTGTGCCCTGTGTTGGCTGGGATTGGCTCCGGCAGACCCCCGTGACCCTGTGTTCGGATTCAGCGGGTTGGAAAATGGATGGATGGATGGATGTTTCTTCTATCTTAAAAATGTTAAAAAAGCAGGTTTCTAAATATGAGGGCTGAAGGATCACTACTTCAGTTTAGCATACCCTTTTCAGAGCTGCTGATTAAAAGTGCATACTGTATCTCTGTTGTTAGTCATTAGCACTAAAACATAAGTAATATGATAGTTATATCCATCCATCCATCCATTTTCCAACCCGCTGAATCCGAACACAGGGTCACGGGGGTCTGCTGGAGCCAATCCCAGCCAACACAGGGCACAAGGCAGGAACCAATCCTGGGCAGGGTGCCAACCCACCGCAGGACACACACAAACACACACCAAGCACACACTAGGGCCAATTTAGAATCGCTAATCCATCTAACCTGCATGTCTTTGGACTGTGGGAGGAAACCGGAGCGCCTGGAGGAAACCCACGCAGACACAGGGAGAACATGCAAACTCCACGCAGGGAGGACCCGGGAAGCGAACCCAGGTTCCCAGGTCTCCCAAATACGAGGCAGCAGCGCTACCCATTGTACCACCATGCTGCCAGATAGTTATATTTTGTTACTAAATCTCAGCTATTTTGTTCTCTTCTCAGTACTCAAATGTGGCACTTGGTGCCACTGCCCTACTGCCAAGTTGTTTGCCTGCCTATGAAAACATCATCTTTGATAAAGGAGCACTAGAATCATTGGGTAGATTCATCAGATTAGCCAGTCCAGCACTGACTCAGCTATGGAATGGTCAGTAGGGGGGAGTTAGCTTGTTGGCCAAGGTCTCCAGGACTCTGAACAAATCTGAATCCTCTTAGGTGATATAATGTACTCTTGCAGTTTTCTCTGTATTTGTACTATTACTTTTGTACTATTGTATTGTATTCCTAAGGTGGCAATGATAGATTGGCCATTTAGATCTGTGAAGAGAATTACTTGTGTCCTGTTCTGTGTATTGTATTGTATTTATTGTATTTTTTGACACCCATTGCACATCCAACCTATCTGGGAAGAGGTCTGTCTCTGAATTGCCTTTCCCAAGATTTCTTCCATTTTTATCTGCAAGGGTTTTTGGGGAGTTTTTTCTTGTCTTCTTAGGGAGATAAGGCTTAGGGGGCTGTCAAAAAACAGGGCCTGTTAAAGCCCACTGAGGCACTCCTTGTGTGATTTTGGGTTATACGAAAAATAAATTTTTGTTGTTGTAAACAGAACAATAATGACCCTTTAAACCACATAGTATATAAGATATTTAATAATGTTTTCATATTTAGTTTTGTACTATTGACTTTAAGGAATATATATTTTTCAGAGACTTGTCAGAAAATGGAACAAAATAAATTTAGTATGTGTACTTGTTAAGATGAATCAAGTAGTCCCCCAACCAACAACCCCACCCATCCCCATTTGCCATTACATTGAGGGACATTTTTCCTCTACCACAAGTGAAATTAAGGCCCTGACTATTACTTTTGACTAAGTAAAATATTTATTATGCCTTAAGCCTACTTTCATTGTTTTATTTTACTTTTTATAAGTAAGGAATTTGTTAATTATGCCTATAGATAGGAAAGGCAATAATAACCACTACACCACAGTGTATATTACATGTAATAAGTTGATTTGACTTTATGGAGAGGATTTTGCGTGTGAAGGACGTTTTCTTCTAATATAATTAATATCAAAAATTAATAGTTTATTCCTGCACCTCATGCAGCTTATGTTGCTTACGAAGACTTAGTTTGATTTAGGAGTTAAATATAGTCAGTCAGTCAGTTAGTCAGTCATTGTTCAACCCGCTATATCCTAACACAGGGTCACGGGGGGTCTGCTGGAGCCAATCCCAGCCAGCATAGGGCGCAAGGCAGGAACAAATCCTGGCCAGGGTGTCAGCCCGCCGCAGGGCGCACACACACCAAGCACACACTAGGGCCAATTTAGGATCGCCAGTGCACCTAACCTGCATGTCTTTGGACTGTGGGAGGAAACCGGAGCACCCGGAGGAAACCCAGACAGACACGGGGAGAACATGCAAACTCCACGCAGGGAGGACCCGGGAAGCGAACCCTGGTCTCCTTACTGCAAGGCAGCAGCGCTACCACTGATATTCTATTACAATTACATATTAAGTAAAACTATTCCAGATTAACTTTATTTTTCATAGAAAACACCATTGAATTATGTGCAACTTGTTAAAAATTTTTCTAAAGAATTATTAAAAAACTAGTCATTTAGCCCGTTACAATAACGAGCGCTAGAACAGTAGTGCATAAACATTAGTAGGAACAGTCTATATTAAATGGCAAGGGATTTTGACCTCATTCTTTTTGTTGGTCGTATTTTTCTTTCTTTCAGCCTTTCTTTTGTTGATGTTTACTTGCTGAGCTGACCGTTCTTCGTGGGCTGCCACTGTGTATTGTGTGTCTTTAATTTTCTGTGACAGTAATACTGTCTTGTACGTCCGCTGGCTTGTACATCCGTAATATACCTTTAATTTTCTCTGGCGGTAATACAGGCGTGCACGTCGGTAATATGACTTTAATCTCCTCTGACAGTAATACTGGCTTGTATGTGGCTGTAATATGCGTCACTGTATTGTGTACCTTTAATTTCCTCTCGCAGTAATACTGGTTTGTATTTCCGTAAAATGCCTCTAACTTTCTGTGACAGTAATATCGCAGATTGCACCGTGCCCCGCACATGCGCACTTTACCAGAAGCCCCGCGCATGCGCAGTTCACCAGAAGACACACACACACAGACACCTGGACGCACAAAGGGATTTTATTAAAGAGGATTGTACAATACTAAAACTACATATTTCATGCTATGTCCAAATAACCTAATAAGAAATCAGTTTCTTATGTATTAAGATGAGTATTTATTTTATATTTTATTGTCTGTAAGCACTTTTTTTCTCAGGTGATGGTGCCTATTCATTAGTAAAACTTCTACTTGCAGTCAGGCATAAGTGTGGCACCAACTTTCACTTTGTACAAATGATACCATAAAAAACTAGTACCATAATATTTTCTGAATTATGGTAAACATTTTGTACCAAATATATGTTTTCTTGTGATATCCCTAATTATGAGTCTATTTATTAAATGTTAAATAATAAGGTAGTTGGTGTTTTAAAATAAATGTATTTTCTACAAAAACCATTGTTGGACTTTTATATTGTTATTTAAGAGTGTTTTAGTGATATTTGAAGAAACTGGTTGAGGGACCTTAAATGGATGGGAAATGCATATTTAGAGATTATGAGAGTATTTCAGTTGCTGAATTTCATTGCTTCTGAGTGTGTTAGTAACTTTCAAAAAATGTTCAAACCTATGGTATTTCATTTGAAGCAGTTGTTTTGTACTCTAGAATAATTTCTCCTGTAGTCTGTAGCAGTAGGGTGTTGTACCATGTTAGCCATAGATTGATGCAGGAGAAAGTAGGGTGAAATGACACGTTTTATTGGCTAACTAAATAGATTACAAATGCAAGCTTTCGAGGTAGCTAAGGCCCCTTCATCAGGCAAGGTGTTACAAAGAAACTGAAAAATATATTGGGAGAGCAAATTGTTTTTTTTCTTTCATTTTAACAACCTTTTTGTTCAAATGTTAGCAAAATTAATAAACCTTAGATGAATTAACCCTGAAAGAAGAGAACAATGAACTAATAAAATGTAGAGATTAGATAACCATCACTAGAGAAAGTCCTGTAAGGTTTCTTTTGAAGTGCATTGTCTTCCCATGGGCTCACCACCTATGGGAGGGGCCAAGGAGGTCGGGTGCAGTGTGAGTTGGGTGGTGGCCGAAGGCGGGGACCTTGGCGGTCCGATCCTCGGCTACAGAAGCTGGCTCTTGGGACGTGGAATGTCACCTCTCTGAAGGGGAAGGAGCCTGAGCTAGTGCGCGAAGTTGAGAGGTTCCGGCTAGATATAGTCGGACTCACCTCGACGCACAGCTTTGGACTCTGGAACCAATCTCCTTGAGAGGGGCTGGACTCTGTACCACTCTGGAGTTGCCCCTGGTGAGAGGCGCCGAGCGGGTGTGGGTATACTTATTGCCCCCCGACTTGGAGTCTGTACATTGGGGTTTACCCCGGTGGACGAGAGGGTAGCCTCCCTTCGCCTTTGGGTGGGGGGACGGGTCCTAACTGTTGTTTGTGCGTATGCACCAAACAGCAGTTCGGAGTACCCACCCTTTTTGGAGTCCCTGGAGGGGGTGCTAGAGGGCATACCTTCTGGGGACTCCCTCGTTCTGCTGGGAGACTTCAATGCTCACGTGGGCAATGACAGTGAGACCTGGAAGGGCGTGATTGGGAGGAATGGCCCCCCCAATCTGAACCCGAGTGGTGTTTTGTTATTGGACTTCTGTGCTCGTCACGGATTGTCCATAACGAACACCATGTTCAAGCATAGTGGTGTTCATATGTGCACTTGGCACCAGGACACCCTAGGCCTCAGTTCGATGATCGACTTTGTGGTCGTGTCGTCGGACTTGCGGCCACATGTCTTGGACACTCGGGTGAAGAGAGGGGCGGAGTTGTCAACTGATCACCACCTGGTGGTGAGTTGGCTTCGATGGTGGGGGAGGATGCCGGTCAGGCGTGGTAGGCCCAAACATGTTGTGAGGGTCTGCTGGGAACGTCTGGCAGAGCCCCCTGTCAGAAGTAGCTTCAACTCCCACCTCCGGCAGAACTTCGACCACATCCCGAGGGAGGTGGTGGACATTGAGTCCGAATGGGCCATGTTCCGTGCCTCTATTGTTGAGGCAGCTGACCGGAGCTGTGGCCGTAAGGTGGTCGGTGTCTGTCGTGGCGGCAATCCCTGAACCCGTTGGTGGACACCGGCGGTGAAGGATGCCGTCAAGCTGAAGAAGGAGTCCTACCGGTCCCTTTTGTCCTGTGGGACCCTGGAGGCAGCTGATAGGTACCGGCAGGCCAAGCGGAATGCGGCTCTGGTGGTTGCTGAGGCAAAAACTCGGGCGTGGGAGGAGTTCGGGGAGGCCATGGAGAACGACTTTCGGACAGCTTCGAGGAGATTCTGGTCCACCATCCGGCGTCTCAGGAAGGGGAAGCAGTGCAGTGTCAACACTGTATATGGTGGGGATGGTGCGCTGCTGACCTCGACTCGGGACGTTGTGGGTCGGTGGGGGGAGTACTTCGAAGACCTACTCAATCCCATTAACATGCCTTCCAATGAGGAAGCAGAGCCTGGGGACTCAGAGGTGGGCTCCCCCATCTCTGGGACTGAGGTCACCGAGGTGGTCAAAAAACTCTTTGGTGGCAGGGCCCGGGGGTGGATGAGATACGCCCGGAGTTCCTCAAGGCTCTGGATGTTGTAGGACTGTCTTGGTTGACACGCCTCTGCAACATCGCATGGATATCAGGGACAGTGCCTCTGGATTGGCAGACCGGGGTGGTGGTCCCCCTCTTTAAGAAAGGGGATCGGAGGGTGTGTTCCAACTACAGAGGGATCACACTCCTCAGCCTCCCTGGAAAAGTCTATTCAGGGGTCCTGGAGAGGAGGGTCCGTCGGATAGTCGAGCCTCGGATTCAGGAGGAACAGTGTGGTTTTCGTCCTGGTCGCGGAACAGTGGACCAGCTCTATACCCTTAGCAGGGTCCTGGAGGGTGCATGGGAGTTTGCCCAACCAGTCTACATGTGTTTTGTGGACTTGGAAAAGACATTCGACCGTGTCCCTCGGGGAATCCTGTGGGGGGTACTCCGAGCGCATGGGGTACCGGCCCCCTTAATAAGGGCTGTTCGGTCCCTGTACGATCGTTGCCAGAGGCTGGTCCGCATTGCCGGCAGTAAGTTGAACCCGTTTCCAGTGAGAGTTGGACTCCGCCAGGGCTGCCCTTTGTCACCGATTCTATTCATAACTTTTATGGACAGAATTTCTAGGCGCAGCCAGGGCGTTGAGGGGGTCCGGTGTGGTGGGCTCAGGATTGGGTCACTGCTTTTTGCAGATGATGTTGTCCTGTTTGCTTCATCAGGCCGTGATCTTCGGCTCTCTCTGGATTGGTTCGCAGCCAAGTGTGAAGCGGCTGGGATGAGAATCAGCACCTCCAAATCCGAGACCATGGTCCTCAGCCGGAAAAGGGTGGAGTGCCCTCTCAGGGTTGGTAGCGAGATCCTGCCCCAAGTGGAGGAGTTCAAGTATCTCGGGGTCTTGTTCACGAGTGAGGGAAGAATGGAGCGTGAGATCGACACGCGGATCGGTGCGGCATCCGCAGTAATGCGGACGCTGCATCGGTCTGTCGTGGTGAAAAAGGAGCTGAGCCACAAGGCGAAGCTCTCAATTTACTAGTCGATCTATGTTCCTACCCTCACCTATGGTCATGAGCTATGGGTAGTGACCGAAAGAACGAGATCGCGAATACAAGCGGCTGAAATGAGTTTCCTCCGCAGGGTGTCTGAGCTTTCCCTTAAAGATAGGGTGAGAAGCTCAGTCATCCGGGAGGGGCTCAGAGTAGAGCCGCTGCTCCTCCGCATTGAGAGGAGTCAGATGAGGTGGCTCGGGCATCTGATCAGGATGCCTCCTGGACGCCTCCCTGGTGAGGTGTTCTGGGCACGTCTAACCGGGAGGAGGCCCCAGGGAAGACCCAGGACACGTTGGAGGGACTATGTCTCTCGACTGGCCTGGGAACGCCTTGGGATTCTCCCGGAAGAGCTAGAAGAAGTGGCCGGGGAGAGGGAAGTCTGGGCATCTCTGCTCAAGCTGCTGCCCCCGCGACCCGACCTCGGATAAGCGGGAGACAATGGATGGATGGATGTCTGTAAGATAGGCCTCTGATGTAGTCAGCTGGTCAATCAGTCTGTTAGTCCACATACCTAGTTATAAAACCCTTGTCTCTATTCAGACCATTTTGTAGAGTATTGAATTTAAGCATAGTCTGGTAGTACCAACTGAAGCCTAGAGCAGTTTCCATCAAGAATGAGTATATGAATGAGTTAATATGGAGCAGTGAGGAGGCATGATGACTTCTGAATATTTGTGCTGACAATCATATATACCAGATAGTGTTATGGTTACTATTTTTGTTTATTTTTCCCCGATACAGTTGTGCCAATACATTGTATAGCAGACTGGAACTTTTGAACATTGGCTCCCTTTGTAAAAACACAACAATGGACAATGTTCATCTACTGCCGGAGATAGTCAGAATACTGCAGTACAGTGAATCAGTTCCACCAACAGGAAGAACCCAGTGGCGGCGGTAAGATCGTAAAGAAAGGAGAGGAAAGCATGCAGATATTTGGGCGAGGCTTCAGCAAACCCCCTACCATCTACTTCTGTCAAGCATTTTTCTTGCCAATGTTCGGTCTCTGGTGAACAAACTCATACACACGTATTAAGGACTGTAACATCATGATTTTCACAGAAATGTGGTTAAATAACTGTATACCGGACATCACTATTGAGCTGGAGGGGTGCGTTGTGTTCAGGGCTGATAGGACAATAGAGAGCACCGGTAAGATCAAACGCGGTGGTCTGTGCATTTATGTGAACAATGCTTGGTGTGCAGACACTGTTGCAATGGAAAGTCATTGCTCTGCTGATATGGAATATCTGATGATTAAGTTTAGACCCTTTTACTTACATCAGGGGCTTTCATTACTGCGGGCAATTTCAATCACTGCAACTTTACAGCTGTATTCCCCAAGTTTCATCAAAACATCTCTTGCCCTACCCGAGGAGATAGAATATTAGATCATGTAAATACTGTGTCACGGGAGGCTGGGGGACATACCCAGCTGGGACGCCTATATAGTGCCTGTGCCAGGAAAGGACAGCCGCCCTGGTTGCTATGGGGGTCACATGAACCAAGCTGGGCAGTTCAACCCTATAGGTGCCAGTGGCCACCGCCAGGGGGTGGGTTCTGGGTCCTGAAGCCCTGGAAAGGGTGGAAGGTATTCCAGGGACACCCAGAAGTGCCGGCGGAAGTTCATCAAGGGGCACTTGGAGCATATCCGGGACACCATAAAAAGGGCCACCTTCCAACAGTCAGAGAGCTGGTGTTGGGAGGCAGAAGGCAATGCTTCGAAGAGTGGGAGAAGGAGGCCCAAAAAGGACGATTGAGAGAGCCAGAAAGAGAGGTGTTTGGTTCGGGAAGCACTGTGTGCTGTACAGGACTTTATTTTATTTTTTTTTTTGTTCTTTATTTCGCCTTATACAATTTCTTGTATTAGGAATTTGTTCCTTTTCGCATACCCCTTGGGGTCAGAGCGCAGAGTCAGCCATTGTACAGCACCCCTGGAGCAACTACAGGTTAAGGGTCTTGCTCAAGGGCCCAGCAGAGTAGGATCTCTTTTGGCAGTGACGGGGATTCGAACCGGCAACCTTCTGGGTACCAGCACAGATCCTTAGCCTCAGAGCCACCACTCCGCCCTTAACTTTTTACTTAACTATTTACTTGTAAATACTGTAAATAAACATGTGGTGGATTTAAGATGGTGTCTGTCTGTCTGTGGTCGGGCTAGCTTTCACAACTGTACAAACATTACTGAAGATAATATGGCCTTTCCACTCCCCACCTTGGACAATCAGGTCACCTCTCCATGCTCCCCCTCCCTAAATACATACCACTTATCAGATACACAAGAACTTCAGTGAGGACAGTAAAAGTCTTGCCTGAAGATGCTGACTCTTTACAGCAGATGTTTCAGTACAAACACTGGAGCTTGTTTACCACCAATACCACTCGGGACTCAGAAGTGGACATTAAAAGGTACACCTCTTCTGTCCTAGTTTACATCAATACAAGCATTATTGAAATTATACAAACAGATTAAGACCTTCCCTAACCAGAAGCCTTGGATGAACAGAGAGGTTAGATTTCTTCTGAAAGCTTGTGATGCCACTTTCAGATATGACAACACTGAGAGCAATAGCACATCCAGGGCCAACCAGAAAAAGGACATCACAGCCAAACAGAGAGATATCAGCAATAAACTGACAATCATTTCATAAACTTCGACCCCAGGTGTACAGTATGTGTCAAGGCATCCAGACAATCACAGAATACAGGAAGGTAAATACAGCCTCAAGAACAAGTAACGTCTTCCTTCCTGATGAGCTAAACAACTTTTATGCTCATTTTGACTGGGATAATAAAACATTTGCAACCAAAACTGCCCCTCCCCCAGACAATCAACCCCTCAGACTTACCAGCTCCACTGTACAATCTACACTGTGCAAAGTGAATGCACAGAGGGCTGGTGGTCCTAATGGCTTTCCTGGCCCAGGCTGTCATCCCTGTATGTCTTAAGTCCACTACGATTGTACCAGTGCCTAAACTATCCTCTCCAGGAGCCTGAATGACTACTGCCCTGCTGGCCTCACCCCCATCATCACCAAATGCTTTCAGTAACTGGTTTTGGACCACCTCAAATCCAGTTTACCTCCCACACTAGATACCTACCAGTTTGCCTATCATCTCAATAGGTCAACAGTGGAAGGCATACACTTGGCTCTTCACACTGCACTGACACAACTAGATAACAACAGTTCCTATGTCAGGATGATACTTGTTGATTTTAGTTTAACATTTATACCATCATCCCCTCCAATCTGATAAGTAAACTCAGTAAAATCTGATTAGCAACCTCAGTATCAGCACCTCTCTTTGTAATTGGACACTGGACTTTCTAACCAATAGATCAGAGTCTGTCAGGTTAAACAACCACACATCCACTACCCTGATCCTGAATACCGGTGTTCCAGATGGCTGTGTGCTTAGCTCACTCCTCTACTCCCTCTCACCCATGACTGTGTCACTTTATATGGCTCCAGTTCCATCATGAAGTTCGCATACAACACCACAGTAATAGAACTGATCAGTGACCATGATTAATAAGCCTACAGAGAGGAGGTTCAGCACCTAGCAACATGCTGTGTTGACAATAACATCTCCATCAACACCAACAAGACCAAGAAGCTTATTGTGGATTACCAGAAAACTAAAGGCAGAAGACACATTCCCATCCATATAAATGGGGCTGAGATGGAGTGTGGTTCCAGCTTTAAATTCCTGGCTGTCCACATTTCTGAGGACCTTTCTTCAGCAATAAACACTTGCAGTGTGGTTAAAAAATCACAAAAGCAGCTTTACTTTTTGTGGAGGCTAAAGTAAGCCTGCCTCTCTTCCTCAGATTCTGTTGAACTTTTACCACTGCACTGTCAAGTATATTGTCTAACTATAATACGTTGCACTATGTCAACTGCTCTGTAGCTGACAGGAAGGCCCTGCAATGGGTGGTAAAAACTGCCCAGCACAACATCGGCATCCTGCTGCCAAATGTTGTTGACCTGTAGCATACACGATGTCTGCTATGAGCTCGTAGTATCATCAAGGATGCTTTTTGCCCCAACCATGGACTGTTTACCCTTCTTCTATCAGGGAGGTACTACAGGGGTCTTCGGTCCCACACCAGCAGGCTCAGGATCAGATTCTTTCACAACACCATCACCATTCTGAACTTTCAATCCTTACCACTCAATTGCTGACATTTCTAAATATCAATGACTTCTGACTGTACTCTATGTATATTTTCACCTGTTTACATATATCTGTTCTGTGCATAAGAATATTTCATATATCTATATTTGTTCATATTCAATTATCTGTAAATTTAAAATATAATTTTATTGTTTTGCCATTTGAATGCTGCCTTACTATCTTTTGCATTTTAATGTACACTATAGTCTATATTCTACACACCAGAATTACCAAAAAAAGCAATATTACAAAGAAAATAAAATTTTCTGACTTGGAAGACACAGCCCAAGTGAGGCATAATACAGGACTATTGCCATTGGCATGAAGGAGCCCCAGTAGCTTTTCTTGTCACACTTCTGCTGAATAATTCATTGACAGAAAGTATTCAGTGTTAGTTTCTTGTGGAGATGATGTGCAGAATTGTTCATAATGGCATTCAGTTTTGTTTTAATTCTGTTCTTTGTTACAGCATCCAGGGGGCCCAGAATGTGGCCTATAACTAAACCTGTCCTTTTAATTAGTTTGTGATTTTGTGTGCCTCTATTAAAGTGATGTAACCAACCCAGTACACCACAGCATAGATGATCACACTGTCTGTCACAGACTTGTAGAAGATGTGAAGGATGTCACTACCCACATTAGAGGAACACAGTTTTGTAAGAAAAAAGAGCCTACTCTATCCTTTCTATTATAGTCCCTCTGTGTGAAGAGACCAGTCCAACCTGTCATTGATGAGGATCCTCAAGTACTTGTAGTAGTTTAACATCTCAACATTCAATCCCTGAATGTTGAGCAGACACAACGGCTCTTTGATTTGATATGGCAAAAGTCAATAAGGCCCTCATTTATAAACGGTGCGTATGCACAAAAATGTTGTGTACTCCCATTTCTATGCTCAAATCACGATGTATAAAACCTAAACGTGGCGTAAAGCCATGCACATTTTCACGCTAGCTCAAACCCTGGTGTATGCAAGTTCTCCGAAGATTTTGTTCTAGTGTGGTTTCCCTTTCTTTTTTAGATTCACATCCCCGACGCAGCTTTATCATATACACTGAAATTAACCGCATATTGTTTATTATTGATTGTAATTAACCTGTAACAATATAATGGTCCATGGAATGGCCAAACTATTCCAAATACCATAGCTTCTATACCGTTGTTACTCTCACCCTCAACCCTCTTCTTTCAGCTGCTCCCGTTAGGGGTTGCCACAGTGGATCATCTTTTTCCATATTACTCTCACTGCACCACTATGAGTATTTATATCACTGTATCTGAGTGTGGAATTACAGCTCTACAGCAGCTGATCTGAAAGAGAATTATCGGTATACAACATCTAGCACACATTGCCTCAGCCATGCTGCCTATTTCAACTGCTCTCATGTGACAAACGCTTCAGAGCCTTTCCTGTACTGACATCGCGGTTCAGAAACAGTTTCATCCCAAGAACTATAAACGCAATCAATCAGTCCAAGTGCTCCTTGTAGAACTGTCTGTACTTATAAGTACAATTACCTCATTGTATACTTGTGATACAGTTATAATATTGCACAACCTGCGCCACTTTATAAAGTGCGTATTTACATGATGACAATATCATTTTTAAGATGAAATATGTTTATTACATAATACAGATAAAATGTTAACATCATTTAAATAATCTGTATTTTTAATAATTATAGATGTGAGGACTCAGTATCACAGCGCTAGCAAGGAAATGGTACCCCGTTTAGGGATTGTTCCTGCCTCGTGCTGTATTCTTGCTGGGGCTGACGCGACACTGGAAGGAGAGATGGATAGAATAATTAAACATGTACTACGAAGATATTTAAATGTTCCTTAAAAGTTTTGAAGAATCGGAGTTCTAAGCTTACAGATGGCTTAACGTCTACTACTGAGCTGATTGGGTACTTGGAAAAAGAAAAGGAAGAACAGGAATTGGCTGTTAGTACGTTTAAAAGAGACAGTACTGCTGCAATAAATTATTTCATTGAAGGTCACGCACAGCGCAACAAGCATCTTGTGTGAGGCGGGAACAATCTCTGGATGGGGTGCCAGTTCTTCACTATCACTGTGCCACCGTGTTCCCATTTTTAATACATGCTATAAATTGATATGATATGAATACTGAAATGATATCAAGTATACATCTCAGTATTTAAATTATTCAGAGAACTGTAATATCACAAATGTAATGGATTCTGTGTCCTGTCAGAGGAAGAGAAAGCCCGTTTTGAATCATGTAGTGATTCAAACACATAGAGCACATAAAAGAACACATACAAAACAAAGCATTTAACGTGCTATTGTAGTTATGATGGTATTTGAGAAACTAGTAAATTAAACGATTTTAAGATGAAGTTTATGATGTTCTACTTTAATGACAAAATAAACTATGTGATTAAAGTGGAAATTTTGAGTTTTTTCCCAATGTGTCCTTTATTTTTTTTCTTTTCTCTATACCCTAATAAACTTTCATATGACACTCAGACGGTGGGCTACGGCTTGCCTTTTCAAAGCGACTTTGTTATCTGACAACTTCTTTTTTATTTTGGGCACTGTGCGACTTTGTGAACTTGATCTTTCCAGTTTCTCCAACACTCTGTGTCACTTGATCAGCTTCCTTTTGTTGTTTATACCACTGTTTAAACCAACAAATACTACGTTTTTCCTTGCCTCCACTTGGTATTTGCTGAAATTCTTCTATTTTCTCCCATGTTTTTGCCATTGTCTTTTCACAGAATGCTGAGTCTTCAGGGCTATTTATATTGATTTGCATATTCAAAGAGGCGTAATTCTGGGAGGAGTTGGGGAGTGGCAGCAGGCACATGCACGTGCGTTACTTTTCATGC
This sequence comes from Erpetoichthys calabaricus, assembly GCF_900747795.2. Lineage (NCBI taxonomy): Eukaryota > Metazoa > Chordata > Cladistia > Polypteriformes > Polypteridae > Erpetoichthys > Erpetoichthys calabaricus. Next base: position 53,200,639 of record NC_041411.2, read on the forward strand.
TGACCAGGATTTATGGAGCGGAAGAACGTGGAAGTTGGTGTTCGCACAGATTTTTGCATCTGGATGTTTTTGTGCGTACGCACATTTCCGCTTGTGTCCACACGCCATGTTTTAGTGTGAATTCTATGCACAGCGTTATGCATGAGGCCCTAGGTCCTTGATTTTGCTGAGGTTTATTTGCAGACAATTATTTCTGCACTAAGAAACAAAGTTCTCCACCTGACTTCTAAGCTCTGTCTCATCTCCCTTAACAATACACTCAATAAGTGCAGAGTCATTTGAGAACTTCTGCAAGTGACATGACCTGCTGTTATATTTATACTCTGAGGTGTACAGAGTGAAGTAAAAAGGAGACAGAACTGTTCCTTGTGGTGCTCTGGTGCTGCACATATCCATATCAGAGTCACAGACCTTGAGTCTCATAAACTGCAGTCTGCCCAACAGATAATCCATTATCCAGGACACCATAGGCTCATCCACCTGCATAGTTCTGCACTTACCCCTTAACAGGAATGGCTAGATGGTATTGAAGGCACTGGAGAAATCATAAAAACATACTGCTCACCGTGCTGCCAGCTTTGTCCAAAAAAGAAGTAGCCTCGTGCAGCACATAGGAAATTGCATCCTCCACTCTAATCTTTGTCTGATAGTCAAATGACAGTAGGTTCAGATGGTCTACTACAAAAGGACTCATATAATCCAGGAATACACTCTCAAATGTTTTCATGATGTAAGATGTAAGTGCTACTGGTCTGTAGTCATTATATGAACAGGTACCTGCCTTCTTTGGAACAGGAACAACGCAGGATTTTTTTTTTTATAGCAGTGGCACTTTCTTGAGTTTACGGACAGACTAAATAGGTGACAGAGGATACCACAAAGTTGGTGGGCACAGAACTTGAGGACAGACTTCATCTGGTCTTGTGGCTTTTCCAATTATTTCCTTACGCAGTTCTTTCCTTACTTCATCTTCAGTTATGGACAGCCCAGTCAGTAGTGGACTCATCACTGGCTTTTCCAGTTAAAGTGGTAGGAGGTTTTGATGTAGAAGGGATCGTGTGGGTAGACTATTCAATGGGAAAAGGTGACTGTTGGTGGGAAAATCTATAAAAAAAATGGTTTGGACGTTTGCTTTGCCTGCACCCCCAGGAGCACTAGATTTCTTAAAGTTTAATAATTATGCCCAGTCCTTTACAGACATCTTTCATGTTATTCTGAGTGACTTTCTTTTCAATGTTAGCTTTGTAAGGTTCCTTTCCATCACTCAGCTTTTACTTCAGCAGTCACTGTGTGTTCTTCAGAACCTCTTTGTCACCAGATTTGAATGCTTTTGCTTCTCATTCAGGAGACCTTATAGCTGCTTAGTAATCAAGGGCTTGTTCTTTAGAAAGCAACACACTGTCTTTCAGGGTAACACAGTGTCAACGCAAAAGTTGATATAGTCTGTTATGCAGTGGCTTAGTCCCTTAATATCACCCCCATATGACTTGCACATAATTTCCCAGTCTTTTGGGCGCAGTCATTCGGGCTCCACTTCCTCACTGAAGTAGTCGGATCTACCCAAAGGTGCCAATGGTTTACACTAAAAGTCTTCTTTAACATTTTTATAGAGCAGTTCCAGTATGTTATTTCCTCAAGTGGAACAAGACACAAATTGCTGGAAATGTGTCTTAGTTCCTTCCAAAGTTACATGGTTGTTGTAACTGTAGGATCAAAATGAGTCATCATTAAAGTGTTTGTGACAGAGTGAAATATTTCTACTGACCTACTAAAAATATACCTTGTGTGCAGCACTTACGCAACCTGGAAGTGCTGCCAGAAGTAGGTCACCGAGCAGCTGGAGTACCTCTCTGTGCCTTATAAAAGGAACTAGTAGCCGCTACTCAAAGAGCCGGAGTCGTGAAGAAGCGGACAAAGCTTGAGGGAAGAGTTGAGTTGGAAGAAAGCAAGAGAATGGAGAGAGAGAGAAAGAGAGACAGACAGACAGACACTGTGAACCGTGCACTTTGGTGCTCTATACTGTTCTGGGGAGTGAAGAAAAGCTCTTCCACAGTCTCGAAAAAAAATGTGTTGAGTGCTGCACTTGTCTCTCTGCCTGTCTATGTCTGGTTAGGGCAGCTGTATGCACCCCAGTGGTCCAAAATGGATTGTTTTTCTGGAAATCAACAAGCCATTCTCATTACTCTAACATTACCTGTAACAGTTTGCAGACTGAAAACTTTGCTGTGGACAGGTATGTCAGATATGTTTACTTGGATTGTGCATGATGAGTGGTCACCAAATAAGATTCTTGAGTATAGGAACTAACTTATTTTCAGAGTTAACAGATAAGATGAGCATCAATTACAACTGATGTTTAAGTAAAAGTGACTTAACTCTCATTCTGTATTTAACCTCACAAACTCTTGTTGACCTATTTACTATTAGTGTCATTGATCTATTCTGTATCAATCCTCCTTAATTTTGTGCTTCACCAAAAATTTAAAATAAATAAAATTCATATGGATGTCCATGATACTCTTAGTCAACAATTACAGTTTGATTTTTTTTAAGATAAGAAACAGTTCAATAAAATGATAGAACTGCTTCATCTTATTTGTCTACATAAATCAGGGAAGTATTTAGCTGGAAAATTAAAAGTAATTATAGACTTACACTCTCAAGCTGAGTTACTGCTTTTAAAGAATACAAACATGTCATAGCTGCCATTAACCAGTTATACAAATTTGAAAAGCTAAAAACTAAATTTCCAGTCCTAACACTATATATTCATGATCTCCAACTCTTTTTGTTTAGTACACAAAAGATGTGCAGTGTTATTCCTTTATGATAATATTTACCCTTGGCATCTTACGGATATTAGTGAGTACATATATAAACTCTTGAAACATTTTTTAGGAAGTCACTGTATACTGGGGAAATTCTGAAGGACTGGGAAGTGGAACACCACAGCAAGAGTTTTACTGAACAGTCAGCATGGGTGCAGAAGAAGGAGGTCATGTTTAACCAACATGCTGGAATTCTTTAAGGAAGCAACAAAAGGGTATTATCAAAGTGGAGCATATATTATTTACCTTCAGTTTCAGAAAGCATGTTATAAGGTTCCATATGAAACTAAAAGAAGTGGGAGTTCAAGGTGTCGTTTGTAGATGGATGCAAAATTGGCTCAGGCACAGAAAGCAGAGGGTTATGATGCAATAACCCTATCAGAACTTGCTGATGTTAAGAGTGGTGTTAGGGGTGATGGAATGATGCTGATTGTAACAACATTCTGACTATCTTTAATTGGAATCACCATTAATTTTTCACTAGCATGTCATTTAAAACTCACATAATGAAACTATTCAAACATGTTTTTTTTTTATCTTAAAAATGCTGGAAGGTTAAGATATTTTCTAAATGTGCAATATAAAGAGAAATTCATTCATGCATGCATTTTTAAATCATTAAAAATGCTACTGCAAGAATTATTATGCAAACCACAAAATACAAGCACATAACTCTAGTTCTTAAGTCCTTACACTGGCTCCCAGTTAAGCTGAGAGCTGATTTCAAAATCCTCCTTTTAATTTATAAAGCCTGCCCGCCCACTAAGGTCCTCTGATTCTGGCAACCTTGTTGTGCCCCACACTAATCTACACTCCATGGGTGACAGGGCCTTCAGCTGTATAGCGCCCAGACTCTGGAATGACCTACTAAAATTAATCAGGTCAGCTGACTCCATAAATTCTTTTAAAAAACAACTCAAAACTCATCTGTTCAGGAAGGCTTTTAGCTCTATTTGACTTTATTACCCTTCTCTCAGTTTACGTCTCTGTCAAGATGCTAATGTAACCTGTGTGTGTGTGCTAGACCATCAATTATTTTGTCTGTTTCTTTTTTTTCAGAATTCACTGTCTTAATCTTCTTTATTTATTTGTCTGGTTTGTACAATGCTATATACTGTATACGCTGCCATTTTTTATTATATTCTGTAAGTGCCTTGAGCATGGGAAAGGCGCTATATAAATAAAATGTATTATTATTATTATTATTATTAAATGGCCAAAGCCCTTCTTATTTATCTAAGATTATCATTACTTACAAACAAGACAGCACGTTGTGATATCAATGTGCCCACCTACTAAAGATTTCAAGAATTAATAAAAATAACAGTAGGACGTTAAGCTTTTGGTTACATGGCCCCAAAACTGTGTAATGACCTGCCTGTTGATATAAGAGATGCCCCTTCAGTCTCAGATTTTAAATCCAGGATGAAGACTTGCTACTTTAATTTAGCATACCCTGACTAGAGCTGCTGATTAGGTGTACATATTGCATTTCTGTTTGTTAGTCATTTGAACAGAAATATAAGTAGCACAATATTTTGAAACCGTTACTAATCCTTCTTTATTCTATTTCTCCTGTATATGGAACAGTCTTCTTAGTAGGCCTAATGCAGCATTGGAATCACCAGATGGGAAGATTTTCTTATCAGATTGGACATCTAGCACAGACTCCACTGTAGAAAACCCAGTAGCGGGTAGGCAGCCAGTTGGCTGAGGTCTCCAGGACTGTGACTTTATTTTTAATTTTCTTTGTTACAATGTTAATTTCCACTGCTGTCATGTGGCTAAATTTAATCAATGCATTTATTGACAGATATTGTTGGTTTCAATTTATGTTTAATCAGCTTCTACTTTGTTCTTTGTTTTAACAAATCTGCATTTATATGTGTATCTGTTCTGTGTTTAGTAATTAGTTGAATCTAAATTTGTATTTTAACTGAGAATTGTTTACAATACTTTGCGCTAGAAGAGGGCTATATAAAAATAGTTTGTATTGTATTATTGAACCTATGTAATGTAAGCTTGTATTTATTTATTTATTCATTATTATTATTAGCTAGTTTGATTTGTTTCTCTTTTTTTGTAACTATTTCTTTGAGATACATCATGTTTGACAGAATATGCTATAGAAATACATATTGTTGTTATAATTTAGGAAAGGTGTATCCTTTGCCTAACCTATGTTTTCTTCATATAAATGACTCAGGCTCCGCCGCGAGTGGCAGCCTTTCCAGCAGCTCCATGTATGACTTTATCTTTCTATCTTTTTTTCTATTTTCCTCTATTTCACTGATCACTCCTACCACTTTCTTTTATGTGGACTCGTTCCCTGGACACTTTTTACTACTTTTTACTACTTGGACATGGATTTATACATGCTGAGACTCATCTATTCAGGTAGCCAACTTCAAGCACTGAGAACAAAGGCCCGCGCCGGTGTGGTTCTCTATTTACCCGACGAGGTAAGAAGGTCATATTGTGGCAGCAGAGCCGGCGCTAAGCTAAAAGCCAAGCGGCTAGTGAGAAAGTGGCGATACAAGCCTTCGGTGCCTTCTGTGATCCTGGGAAATGTGAACTCACTACCAAATAAGATCGACGAACTGGCTGCGCTGGTGAAAAATGTCAGGACCTACAGAGAATGCAGTTTTTTAATTGTGAATTTCCCCTTGGGATTAATAAAGTATCTATCTATCTATCTATTATAGAAGATAAAAATTTTACATATTAATATGTATCAGCAGTATTAGCATAAATAGCCATAAAAGTAATTAACAGCTTCTAAAACATTAGATTAAGCATAAATTAGAATGTTAAGCAAATAAGATAGAACAAGCAAATGGTTAACTAAAAATCAGTCATATTGCATTTTCTAGTAAAAAATGAATATTATCAGTATTAAGAGAGGAAGAATAGAACAGGATAAGAATGACGCACCGAAACTATCGAGAACAAAAGAAGGGGAAAAAACATGGGCACCTGTGATCAAGGTTGGGAAGCTGAGGAACGATACCACTGACATAATATAGAAAAAATGGTCCTGGTAGGCACGTAAGAAGCCAGCTGGAACAGTGAGTCAGCAGAAACAGCAAAAGGGAGATGATGTAATGTATGGAAAGTAAAATTAGTGTATTCATGTATTAGCATAAATAAATATAGACAAATATATAAGCATTAACCTTAGTGTAGATACTAATGCAAGTCAGGACTGCCAAGTAGATGATTAAATAAAAGCACATGCCATATTTCTTTTTAGATTAAAGCTTAGCTTCAGGCCAACATTATAACACAGTTTGAAAGGCTTAGAAAAGGAAATGACGAGAGGAAACCCATATATGGAAGAAAGGCCTAGGCCAGTGAAAGAAATAAGCAAAAACAGAAACTAGAAATGAACGATAGACAAGTAAAAAGTCCCAGGGGCCAGCTGCAGGAAAATCAGGAGATAATAACGGTTCCCATGGGAACTCGAGGTATCGGCTGGACAGGAGCAGAGGGGAGTCAGAGAAAAAGAGCAAATGTGCTAATTTGAGTGAGGTCGGAGTGATAAGAAATGACTATATAAGTTTTGAGTCCGGAACTGTTCAGGGCTCAGCTCAATTTGGCCGTATTGGGTTGAGTCTGTGTTATTATTATGGTTATTTTATTGCAATAAAATTACAGACTCTGTTTGCCTATCCCGAGACTCCTAATAGCCTTCATTTCAGGTAAAAAGCCTTCTGGTGACAATTTTTTGCCACGACACTATCTATCTATCTATCATCAAAGTTAAATGCAGTTTTGGTTTCTAAATCAATACTGGTTGGATTGCTGAACAAGAGGACATGGTTTATAGCGCTTAAACTTTAGTTCACTTCCCATAAAAACATAGTTTCCTCCTAAAATGATGAATAGGTGTGAATATATGTAAGTGTGAGCATGAACCTGCCCAGCCATTGGCATCCCAATCAGGTCCAGTTTTGGTCTTTTGCCAATTGCTCCCTTGGTATCCTTTGTTTTTTTGTGTTCTTGACAAATATAAAGAAGGCTTTGTACTTTGATGAAAAGATTGATTAATTAATTTTAACACTACTTATTGTTGACATTGCAACAGTCTTCTTCTTTTGTTATTCATTCACACTTTGCTCTTTATGAAAAATTCTGATTAACCCTCACTGTAGACCTCAGGAGACTATGTCTTCTTGTTTAGGTTCCCACACTGTTGGCATAGGGGATGACCAATAACTATAGATACTTCCTTCCTGGTTTTTTTTTCCTTTGCTTTGAGTCCAACCTGCAATGCTGTTCAGTGTATGCTGATGCAGCACGCATGGCTTCACCAGAACTCAAAACTCCCAGCCCCACCCAAGAGATATTCAACTTGCATGTTTCCAAATAGTTGCTACACTGAAGTTCTCACTTAGTGAGGTTTGTTGACTATCTCTGCTGCTACGAGACAATACTCTCACCCCATTCATTTGACAGCTTAACTCTGTTATATGTCAGCCTGGGTGGGTCCATCATGACATCAGTGCTGAGGGACTGCTCTCAGCCTTTATATTCAGGCTATGGATGAAAGTCCCTCAAAGTATCATTGGATGTTCAAGATTCAAGATTTTTATTTAGTCATGTTTGCACAAGAAAACATGAAATTTGCTTTCTTAGTTGCATCTAATAACAAATAGAAATGAAGTAAAATAAAAAAAATAGACATTACAGGTTAAAAATCTATACAGAAATTCTAAAATATTTGCATAAATTGAAAAACTGATTCTTTGCTAACTACTTCTAGCAGTTTTAAAGTGCATTTTTGTCTAAAATGGTTGCATGATACATATGAAAATGTATACACTTCTGTATTTTTATTATCTCCAATATTCCTTATTAAAATTATATATGCCACTGGTAGGAAATGAATTTATTGAATGATTTGTATAGGTTTTTAACTATCCTCCATGATTTACTAAGTTAAGTTCTGTATGTAATGGATGTTTGTCATCAGTTGAGATGATTACAAGCTTTTTCAACTTTGTTGTCTGACACACAAATTATCTATGTTAGCAGAAGTAACTTTAGCAGCATGTTTGGTAATCTGCTGGAGCATTTTTAAGATTTGGTTGATCAGAATACTGAAACCATGTGAAGAAGCTGAAAGTGATGACAGACTGGATCACACTGTGGTAAAATGATAACATGAGGTCCTTGTCCGATTTAAATGGTCTGAGTATTCAGAGGATAAATAAGCAGTGATTGCAATTAGAGTGTATGATTTTATGTATTATTATTCCAATTAAGATTACTATATAGTGTAGCTCCTAAGTATTTTTATTCAGTCACTATTTCTACCCCTTCCCCCAGAACACTTATGGGTGAACATGCAGCTTTCTGCCCCTTAAAGTGAAATGCAATTTTCTTTGTCTTTTTCACATTCATAGTAGGATGGTTCTTATTGCACCAATTTACCAAACAGTCCATTTGATTTAAGTAACAGTGTGGATATGATATAGGATAACCATCAGACAATCTTCTACACATCTGTTTGTACAATAAGTACATTGGTGGTTATATTGAAATGACTTAGTCTCTGTCATTGAAATGTGTTTTAGCAAGTATTCAAGCATTTCATTGAAATGGAGGTGAGTGCCTCAAGTCTATAGTAATTCAGGCTGCTTCCACAGCTCAGGGACAGTAGCACAGCTTAGGGACCAGTTAAAAAGTAAATGAGAAATTGGAGAGAGCTGTTGGGGTAGGGCTTCTGGAGCCGACCTGATATGTTATCTGGCACCACTGCTCTGTTCATTTTACCTGCTGCAAAAATTTCTCCATTTCAGGTAAACTGACCTCCACCCTAACTATATTTTTGGTATTTTTACAAAGCATCTTTCTTACTTGTATATTATGGGCACTGAAATCATTGGCTTCTAATATTGGAAAAGAGTTATTAAGTTAATTCACTAAAGGCTTATGATCCTTGTCTATTGGAAAGGTCTTTTTAGGAACCAGTTCTTTGATTGTTTTCAGACATTTCCAAGCCTGCTTTTGGATTCTTATTATTAAACCACCTTTTGATTTTCTCCCAGTACATTTTTTATATAGTTTAGTTAACCTGTTAATCCTTTTCTGTAAAGCTCACTTTTTTAACCTTATTTTCCTGATTAGCATGTTGCATATCCAAAAGTACTGCTTTTATATCTTTGGTAATCCATATCTTACTATTTGGTTACACAATGACAGTTCTTTTCTTATAATCATAAACTCACAGAATTTCATAAGTGGCCTCATCTAGTGTTCGTGAAGATATCGGCGTATCCCAGTTACTACAGGAGTAGCAAACCTGCAGCTGATTTACACAGTCATTGCACCAATTTTGTGTTTTCCATATGGCTGTTCTTTCTTGTTTTAGTTTCTGCTTTTACTTCAGTAGTAAATGAATAACAATGTGGCCAGACACATCCAGGGCTGCTATGCGATGGGACTTGCCCAGTGTGTTGTCCCTTGTAGTATTAATATTCATGTTCAGATAGTAGTTTGGTAATACTGATTCCAGTTTACTTAAACTGAAATCACCCCTTATGTGTTTAAAAGAGCCGGGTGATTTGGTTTTCAGTTTCTGAACAGTTTCAAAAATTGTTTTAGCTACAGCTCCCCCATCACCATTCGGCAGTACATAAACTACTATGACAAATACTTGATTAGACTCACATGGCTGATAATATGTACAAAGTCTGACAGTAGTTATATCTTAATATTCAACATGCCAATTCTCTTTCTTAGAGTAATATTATTAAACAGCCTTTTGTTAACATATATGCACACATAGTTTCTGTTTTGCTTTTCACATTTACGTCATCTATTTTAATGTTAGAATACTGACATGGACACAAAGTAAAGCACACTAGACAGTTTTAATGACACTGGTAGAGGAAAAATGCAGATGCCCTTAGCTCTTCCAATTTATTCTGCATGGATTGTTTGTTTCTCATAATGATCATTGATTTTTAAAACATCTCTGTCTCAGATATACTCAAAGTCAACTTCTTTTTCCTTGCTTTGTGAGTTTCATAGGTTTTAATTTGTTCAGTATGTTAGTGATACATGGGAGGAGTTAATGGTAGCTGACATGGTTGTCCTGCACAGATAGTGTGTAAGTGTCCCATTAATTTCTAAAAATGACAACCACCAAAAGTAGAAAACTTTCAGAAATAGTGTAAAGCATTTTATAAAAAGAACTACTAACAGACTAGAAATAGGAAATACGGAAACAATTAAAAAAAAAAAAAAAAAAATACGCATAAACATTAGCAGGTGTACTTAGAAGTGCTACATTATAGTGACAAACGTGCTGGTTTCTGGTAACTTTTTGCTTTGTCTTTGGCTTCTGATTTTTGGATTATAGTCTGGTCTTGTTTGCCTGTATAACTATTTTTATATAATAATCTTGTTCATCATTCTAAAGGGATTTTCAATTTTATTGCAAACTTGAGAAATTACAGATGTTGTAAACTATCACTCATGCTAAACATGAATGTCTCCTAACAAAAACATGATCTATATACTTTGTTAATTTATGTCCATCTGACAGTTACATTCTGCATTGTGAATTAAGTGTTAACATTTGTGATCTGCCATCAATTGTAACATATTTTGTAGTACATGGTAATGAAATACATTTAATTTTTCATTCCAACAGATTGCACATTATAAATATTAGCACTGCTGCAATTAACAGAGAGTGTGTAGTAATTTGATTCAAGTTCATTCCTAACCTCTATCCATTAAACATTAAACTTTGAATATGGAAATCTGCCTTCATTAATGTAGTAAAATGAGAGCATGAATAAATTGTGCAAATAAATAGACTAATTCCATTAACAGTTTACAGAGGGTATGGTAGACTCACAGGACTGGAGTTTCAGACCCTGGCAAGCATACCATCAGCTACTTCCCTCTTTGTGATGGTCAAGGACCTCCAATTAAATTAATACTTCCGCTATCGGAGATTAATAATTCCTCTATTTATTTTTTTTTTGCTATAATTTTTTTCTACTTATGAATGTTTTTCATACTCATATATTATTTGTATTTGTAGATTAATTGTTGCATACAATATAAAAAATACAGGTCAATAAGAATTCCATGCATAAAAGTAAAACCTTGGTTTTAGCAAATTATTACAGCATTTTAAAGGACCCAATTAAGATGTAAAACTTTGTCTATTTTGGTTTCAGCCTTACAAATGAGTAAGGTAGCTAAAAGGAAGAAAGACTATTGATATCTTTGTGCTGAAGTTATAATGCAGTTTCAAACAAATTTGAAAATTACATTGTATTTGTGAAGAACAGATTATTTCATCATATTCAATCCATACACTGAACAAAAGACAGTCAAAGGAGACTCCGCTAATCTCTTGGCACAATTAATGTCAAAATGCTTAGGCGAGCTTTCAACGAGAGACAGAATAAGCTTAGTATATACTATATGGGCAAAATTTTATTGACTACCTTCACAAAAACACTATTTAGAAGTCTTTTTCTCTACACACAAAGACTTAGAATATTAGAAGGCTTAATACATGTCTCAAATCTTGGTGTACGGCAGAAAGTTATAGATTTATGGGGATTTGGGACACCTTTTGGAACAAATGGAACCTGTTCCACCGTGACGGGTTACATCTAAGCCGGAGGGGCACAAATGTGTTGGGGAGGTGTATGAGTAGGTTAGATAAGAGTTGTTTAAAGTAGAGTATGGGTGGGGCAGGGAGTTTAAAACTGTCCAGGTTTGGAACTGTACACGAAGGAATAAACAGTAGTGTTAAAACTAAAATGCATAATAATGTAAATTCTAACCCATTTGAATACAAAAAGAAAATGAGTAACACATTTAAAATAGCTTGCGTTAATGCTATAAATATCACAAATAAAACAAGTGAGTTAGAGTTGTATGGAGCGGAGCATAATTATGATATTATAGCAATAACAGAAACTTGGCTAAATAAAAGAGATGGGGATTAGTACAACATAAAGGGATACATATTTTTAGGAAGGATAGGCAGAATAGAAAAGAAGGCAGGTTGCTGTTAATTTTAAACAGAATTTAAGTCCTCTTCAATTGGATGATGAGCCTCATCTTAGTGAGGACATTTGGCTTAATGTGGAAAGCATTAGGGAAAAAGGCCTTATTGTTAGAAGTGTGTTATAGACTACCCAATGCAGACAATAAGTTCAATGCACATCTTTTTGGTAGTGTTAAAAAATGATACTATATTAATGGAGGAGTTTAACTACCTGAAAATTGAGACAACCTTGCAAATAGCAAAGCACAAGAGCAGGAGTTTTTAGAAGTAATCAGTTTTAACATAGTATGATAAAGCACCAATGCAGGGGAAAGCCTGTTTAGATTTAGTATTTTGTAATAATCGGGATAGATTCAAGGGTGTACAGGTGATTGAACCACGAGTGTTAAGTGACCATAATAATACAATTATCAGTGTTTTGGAAGAGTGCAGATTCAAAGACTAAAACTGCTAAGTTAAACTTTAGTTTGAGCAGATGTGGCAAAGTCTATGGGGGATAGACTACATGTAATGCAGAACATGTAAATATCTAAAATTACTAATTGGAATTAGTAGGAAATAAAAAAACTCTGCAGTTGGTTAATAAAGAGTTGAAACAGAAGCTGCAAAGGAAAAAACAGCTGTGTAAGGTGTATATGACTAATAACTTCAATGTGAATTGTAGGGCATATGAGAACATAAAGGAAACCATTAAGAAAGATATCAGGGAGACTAAAAGGCAGTTAGATAGGAATATATTAGATAAGGTGAAAGATGACCCAAAGAGATTCTTTCAGTGTTTTAATAATAAAATAACAATCAAGGTGGAGGTGAAGTGCACGTGGAATAGTAAAGGGGACTTAAACAAATTAAAATAGTAAAACAGCAGATGCTCTAAACTCGCATTTTTCTGAGGACTTCACATATGAGGAAGTGGATAACCTCCCACCAGTTAAAGGGAGGTATTGAGTAATTTGGAAATTGTGCAGTGAGAAGTACTGTTAAGATTAAATAGGCTGACATCAAACAAATAACCAGAGACAGATAATATTGATTCTTGAGTTTCTAAGGAGGTTGGTGAGCACATATGTAAACCCTTGATGTGCTGTATATTTGCAGGATGTCACAGCACACTAGAAAAATTCTGAAAGATTGGAAAATGACAAATATTTTCCTGTTATTTAAAAAGGGTGACTGGATAGATCCAAGCAACCTGTTGTTGTTTGAATACACAATCTGAGATCTGAAGATCAAAGTACACCTTATGAGAAGAATTTAGGAGTCGTATTGGACTCAATGCTATCAACTGTCAGACAGTGTTCAGAAGTCATTAATAAAGCTAACAGAATTTTAAGTTATATGGCACAATGTGTAGATTATAAATCCAAGGAGGTTATGCTCAAGCTTTACAATGCAATGATGAGGCCTCATCTGGCATACTATGTACAGTTTTGGTATCCAGACTACAAAAAGGGAATAGCAGTGCTGGAAAAAGCTCAGAGGACAGTGGCTATTCTGATTCCAGGGCTAAAGTGGATGAGTTATAAGGAAAGAATAAAAGAGCAGAGTCTTTTCAGTGTAAGCCAAAGACAATTAAGAGGAGATATGATTGAAGTGTTTAGAGTTATGAAAGGAATAGTATAGATGATCAAGAACATGGAGGCACAATTGCAAAATTGTTAAAGATAAATTTCACACAAACATTAGGAAGTATTTCTTTATACAGTGTGACAGGTTGAGGTCGCTGTCATCCTCTTGAACCCTCGGACAATACGCCAAACACCAGGTAAAAGTACAATTATTATTTATTAAATAATAATAACGTGCACAATGCACCCTCCACTCCACAATACTCATAGATTAATCAATACTCTAATCAATACAATACTCAATCCTCCACACTCCCAGACACTTCGCCACCCTTCCTCCCAGCTCCGCTCAGTGTACTGGTTTCCCAGAGTCCTTTATATAGTCCATGACCCGGAAGCGTTTCTCTCTTCTGTCCATGTGATCATGAACACTTCCGGGTCGGATAAAAAGCTCCTTTCTTCAACCCGGAAGCACGTCGTTTCTTCTCGTCATATGATCATGATGCACTTCCGGGTTATAGGGCACGTAAGAGTCTTATAGCCCCCTTACAGCGACTCCTGGTGGTCCCCAGGGTATCCAGCAGGGCTGTGCATAAAAACTACAAAGTCCATGAGGCCCTGCTGGAATTCGGGGCACGTCCATGCTGTCGGGAGAGCTCCTCCTGGCGGCCTGGGGGTTAGGACCGGAATATTTAGCAGGCTACCCACCACAACAGAGAACCATAGACACATAGAATAAGTTTCAAATTAGCATGGTAGACAGTAGGACTTTAGGTACTTTCAAAAGTAGTCAAGTCAAGTTGGGGAACATGCACTGGTACAGTGTGTTGCCACACCCACTACACGACGAAACAGCTCGGGATCCTGGTTGGCAACCCCCCAGGCAGACACACCGTCTAATCCCAACATCCGGAAATGACCCTCTATCTGCCGCAGCCAGGTGTTACCTGGTCCAGCCACTGGGGTACCCAACAATGAGGATCTTACGAGCTGGATCACCCTCTGGGAAACGCGCCACATGGCCGTAGTGCCGTAACTGACACTCCCTCACAATGCAGGTAATGTGCCTCATTCGGAACTCCATCAGCATCCGCTCATTCGACACAAAGTCAAACCAACAGTACCCAAGGATTTTCTGGAGAGACACAGTACCAAAGGAGTCCAGTCTTCGTCTCAGGTCACTGGATAACGTCCATGTCTCACAACCGTATAGCAAGACAGGAAGCATCAGGACTCTAAAGACTTGGACCTTCGTCCTTTTGCATAGATATCGGGATCGCCATACACCCCTTTCCAGCAACCTCATGACCCCCCATGCTCTCCCAATCCGTCTACTGACTTCATAGGAAGAGTCAGCAGAGACATGAATGTCACTGCCAAGGTAAGTAAAGCTCTCGACAAGGTCAACACTCTCTCCACAGACAGACACACTGCTGATGGCTCTGCCCAAGAGGTCATTAAAGGCCTGGATCTTGGTTTTTATCCAGGACACTCGCAAGCCCAGACGCTCAGACTCCTCGCTCAGTCTCTTGAGAGCCCCGGTCAGAGCCTCCATTGACTCTGTGAAGATTACAGCATCATCAGCATAGTCAAGATTCATGAATCTTTCTTCACCAACAGATGCCCCACAGCCGCTGGACCCCACGACCTTACCCAACACCCAGTCCATGGAAACATTGAATAGAGTAGGAGCAAGAACACACCCCTGACGAACCCCAGAATCAACTGGTAAGAACACAGAGGTTCTGCCTCCACTCTGCACAGCACTTACAGTACCAATGTATAGGCCGGCCATGATATCCAGCAACCTCGAGGGGATCCCATGAACCCTCAGGATGTCCCACAGGGAAGCTCGATCAACTGAGTTGAACACTTTATGAAAATCGACAAAGGCTGCAAAGAAACTCTGCCAATATTCGCATTTGTGCTCCATGAGAACCCTTGGTGCCAGGATGCGGTTGATGGTAGACTTCTTAGGTGTAAAACCAGACTAATCCGGTCACTGGTAGGTGAGCAAGTGATCACGGATCCTATTGAGGACAACCCTAGCAAGGACCTTACCTGGCACAGAGAGCAGTGTTATCCAGCTATAGTTAGAACATTAGAACATTAGAACACTCTAGACAAGAACAGGCCATTCAGCCCAACAAAGCTCGCCAGTCCTATCCACTTTTTTCTTCCAAAAAAACATCAAGTCGAGTTTTGAAAGTCCTCAACGTCTTATTGTCTACCACACTACTTGGTAGCTTATTCCAAGTGTCTATCGTTCTTTGTGTAAAGAAAAACTTCCTAATGTTTGTGCGAAATTTACCCTTAACAAGTTTCCAACTGTGTCCCTGTGTTCTTGATGAACTCATTTTAAAATAGCAGTCTTGATCTACTGTACTAATTCTCTTCATAATTTTAAACACTTCAATCATGTCACCTCTTAATCTTCTTTTGCTTAAACTGTATAGGCTCAGCTCTTTTAATCTTTCCTCATAATTCAACCCCTGTAGCCCTGGAATCAGCCTAGTCGCTCTTCTCTGGACCTTTTCTAGTGCTACTATGTCCTTTTTGTAGCCTGGTGACCAAAACTACACAAAGTACTCAAGATGAGGCCTCACCAGTGCATTATAAAGGTTGAGCATAACCTCCTTGGACTTGTACTCCACACATCGTGCTATATAACCTAACATTCTGTTAGCCTTCTTAATGGCTTCTGAACACTGTCGGGAAGTCGATAGCTTAGAGTTCACTATGACTCCTAAATCCTTCTCATAAGGTGTACTCTCGATTTTCCAACCACCCATTGTGTTTTCAAACCTCACATTTTTACTTCCTATGTGTAATACTTTACATTTACTGACATTAAATTTCATCTGCCACAAATCTGCCCAAGCCTGTATGCTATCCAAGTCCTTCTGTAATGATATAAGGGATTCCAAATTATCTGCTAATCCTCCTATCTTGGTATCATTTGCAAAATTAACCAGCTTGTTACTTATATTCCTATCTAAGTCATTTATATATATATTAAAAATAGCAGCGGCCCTAGCACTGACCCCTGTGGAACACAACTGTTAAGTTCTGATGAGGTTCCTCGCACCATCACCCTCTGCTTCCTGTGTCTGAGCCAATTCTGCACACATCTACAAACATCACCCTGAACTCCCACTTCTTTTAATTTGATGCCCAACCTCTCATGCGTCACCTTAACAAATGCTTTCTGAAAGTCCAGATAAATAATATCATATGCTCCACTTTGATCATATCCTTTTGTTGCCTCCTCATAGAATTCTAGCATGTTAGTAAAACACGACCTCCCTCTTCTGAACCCATGCTGACTGTTCTGAAAAACTCCTGTCCTTGCCAGGTGTTGCTCAATCTTATCCTTAATAATTCCTTCCATCAATTTTCCTGTGATGCATGTTAAGCTTACTGGCCTATAGTTGCTTGGATCTGCCCTGTCACTTTTTATATAATGGGATGATATTAAGTTGCCGCAATCCAGGCGATCACCCTTCCTTTTCCATATAGGGACGACAAGTCCCGTTTTCCAGTCAGTTGGGATGATGCCAGTCTCCCAAATGGAAGCAAAGATTGCTTGCAATACCAGGAGGACAGCCTTACCACCAGCCTGGAGAAGTTCACCCTGAATATCACAGATCTGTGCAGCCTTTCCTCCCCTCAGCTGGTTCACCACCTGTGCAATCTCTGTGAGATTGGGTGGTTCACAGCTAATTGGAGGATCACCCACAAGAACCGTGGACCCAAAGATATCCAATGTCCTAGCTGGAGGATCAGCTTTGAACAACTGCTCAAAGTAGCCAGCCCAATGGGTCACAACTGCAGTGTCATCTGTAAGGACTGTTCCATCAGCCGCCCTGACTGCGACTCTCCGAGGAACAGATTCGAATGTGCGTAATGCTTCGATTCCTCTGTAAGCAATACATGGGTCGCTAGACCACAGATGGTGTGTCACTTGCTCACAGATTCCTCTAGCAAACGCCTCTTTATCTGCCCTCAGAGCCCTCACGGCCATCCTTCTCAGTTCTCAGTACAGACCGGAGTTGCCTTTGAGCACTTAAAATTTGACTTATGTAGTCATAGTCATTTGGAACAGCTTGTTAGTCAAATGTCCATATACTTTTGAGACACTGGAAATGGCCACATGAGAGGGGTCCTTGGAGGGGTGTGGTGGCCATGCGGAAAAATGACTATTTTTGTTATACCCCTTGAATTAAAGCTGACAGCCTATACTTCAATCACATCCTGATTGCTTTGTTTCAAATCCATTGTGGTGGTGTACAGAGCCAAAATTATGAAAATAATGTCACTGTCCAAATACTTACAGATCGTTCATTTCTGAGCCCATCCCAGAGGCCTCGTGCATAACACCATGCCATAAAATTCACTCTAAAACTTGGTGTACAGACAAAACTCGAGTACGCACAATAAAATTCAGATGCAGAAAACCGTACATAAGCCAACTTCCAGGCACTTCTGCTAGATAAATCCCGGTCTGCGTGAAATGTAACGCTCAAGCCGCCCCTCCCAGACTCCTCCCATAATTATGCCACTTTGAATATGCAAATCAATGTAAATATTCCCTTATGGCCAATGGCTAAAGCATGGGGAAAAAGAAGAATATCTGAGAATGCCAAGTGGATGCAAGGAAAAACGTACTATTTGTTGGTTTAAGCAGTTGTATAAACAACAAAAGGAAGTTGATTGAAAGTTCAAGTTCAGAAAAGTCGCACAGTGCCTGAAATAAAAAATAAGTGGTCAGATATCAAAGTCGCCATGAACAGGCGAGTCGTAGCCCACCATCTGAATGTCATATGGAAGCTTATTAGGATACAGTGAAAAAAAAAAATATGGACACAGTGGGAAAAAAAGCTTGAAATATCAACTTTAATCTCGAAATTTCCACTTTTATCACATAGTTTATTTTGTCATTAAAGTAGAATGTCATAAACATAATCATAAAATCTTTTAATTTATTAGTTTCTCAAATCCCATCGTAACTAAAGTAGCATATTAAATGCTTCATATTCTATGTGTTCTCACAGGATATGTGCTCTATGTGTGTGAATCACTACTTGCTTTTTAAACGGGCTTTCTCTTATGTCGGCAGGACACAGAATACATTACATTCATGATATTAAAGCTGTGAATAATTTAAATATTAAGATATTTAATATCATTTTCATGATGAAATTAATTAAAGCATGTATTAAACATGGGACCACAGTGGCGCAATGGTAGTGACTAGCTGGTGCCCCGTCCAGCGATTGCTCCTGCCTCCTGCAAGATGCTTTTTGCGCTGTGCGTGACCCTCAATGAAGTAATTTATTGCAGCAGTACTGTCTCTTTTAAATGTACTAACCCCCAATTCCTGTCCTTCCTTTTCTTTCTCTATGTAACCAATCACCACACAATCAGCTCTTTAATAAACGTCAAACCATCCGTAAGCTTAGAACGCTGATTATTCAAAACTTTTAAGGAACATTGAAATATCTGTAGTACATGTTTAATTATTCCATCCATCTATCCATCCAGGGTCTCGCCAGTCCCAGCAAGCATACAGCGCGAGGCAGGAACAATCCCTGACCGGGGCACCAGTTTATCGCTACCACTGTCCACTGTGTCCACAAGTTTAACAGTATACATTATTTAAATGAAGTAAAAAATGTATCTGTATACTGGAAGTCTTATAAGTCTATCATTTTACTAATAGCTATCATTATAGCTTTTTGACATGAAAGAATAACAAAAAAATGCTAAATGTAAATTAAGACTTTCATTTTTCGTGTTCTAAAATATATCAATGCAATTGCAATGATAGTAATTTAGAACACAATCTATACATATAACTTAAATGTACATGATGTTTGATTCTAAGGCACAATCTAAATTTAAGAAGGTATAGAATACAACAAAAATGTAATGTTTTAAATCAGTTATGTTAAACATTTTAATTAAATCTGAATTACATTTAAAACTGTTCACCCTCTTCTGCATAATGTGTCTTTTCGCAGTTCATTTTTAAATAAGAGCAAAGTCAGGAGTCAGATTTACCCATAAGTTATTGTTTTTATTTTTCCCAGATCCTTTGAGGAACATCATTTTTGATAATGGTTCCAATATTCTGTTTTTGAACTTAGAAGTTTAGTAAATGAAAGTAGGCATTTGTTTCAATACAAACAGTGGATTAACTTAAAGAGACATATGTTGGTATTTTTAGAACATTAAAACAATCTAGCTGAGAACAGGCCATTCAGCCCATCAAAGCTCACCAGTCCTATCCACTTATTTCTTCCAAAAAAACATCAAGTCGAGTTTTGACAATACTTCATATGCATTTTCGCTTATTGCTTAATTTATAAATACCACAATTACCCCCCGTAATTAAATATTCCATTGCAAAGATTTCTGTCCAACCTGGAAAAGTGTATATCTTTTTCATTAAAAAAAAACAAACTAGGAAACAATTATAAAATCCAAAATTCATTGGTTGTAAAGAAAACTGACAGTTACAAAGATGTTTTGTTGCATGTTTGTTTCATATACTTTTTGTTAGTCTGCAATATATTTTTATTTTAAGATTAGAAGCACTTCTCAAATGTTTTGCCTGGTGGACAGATAAGTTCTTTTAATATGAATTGAGAGGGACTTTATGAATAGCAAGGCAAGTGAGTAACGAAAAAAAAACTAATAATGATTGCCTTTTCAACATATTAAAAAAATCTGTTTCTTACTGTCACTTAGCATAATGAAATGTAAAACTGTACACTTTTGAGATTAGTTATGGTGTTAAAGGGTTATTAAATATCTTTAGACAAATTGAAAAAAGGGGAAAGGTGTTTGAAATTTCAGTTTTTAATGATAATTGGAAACCTGCCTAATTACTATTTTACTTCTATCCAAATAAACTAAGCTTTATTCAACAGATTCAGTTTTATTGAATAAATAGTACTGGAAGCTTTAATAATTTTTAAAAGAGATGTTATATGTTTTACTTATTATGACCAATACTTTTTCAGTTTTCACTTACTATAAACGTATCCTTGCATTTGCAAACCCCTGTAAATAAGAAACTCTAGATTGTTTCTTTTTCTTAAATTACAGTTATAAAATTAAATACTATAATTACCTTCCATGTTGCAGCATTGCGTCTGAAATATGCAAACATTCTTGTGAACCAGTTATAAATTTCATTAAGTGTTAGCTGCTTTTCAGGAGACTCAAGTATTGCCTAAAAGAAACATGAAAGATATATTTATTTGTCTTCAGAACAGTAAATTATAACATTTTTAATGGCAGAAGGTGATTCAGACCCACATGGCTTTGCCAATTATTGTTCACTTACCAGTGTGTGTTAAACAACATCTACTTGTTATATGCAGTGCTATTTTTTCATTTATTCTCCTGCAGAAAACACATAACATTTGTGCAAAACATGCTGCTAACATGCATCAATCTAGTTCTTGTTAAAGAGCATATGTTAAAGTAACAGCAAGCATCCACTTCATGCATCAAAAGTTTAAAATATTTTTCAAAATTTCCTCTAAATCTGTATTTATTAGTGTGGAAAAAAAAAATTGTGAATTTCCCCTTGGGATTAATAAAGTATCTATCTATCTATCTATCTATCTATCTATCTATCTATCTATCTATCTATCTATCTATCTATCTATCTATCTATCTATCTATCTATCTATCTATCTATCTATTATTATTTTAATACAGAGACAAAAATTGTATAGGATGCATCAGTAAATTAGTATAATTTGCTTCACATTTAAAACAAATTAAACATTTACATTATGTGTTGGAGTATGAATATGCATATTTATACACATGGATTCTGTAGTATGGGCAGCATGGTGGCGCAGTGGTAGTGCTGCTGCCTCGCAGTTAGGAGACCTGGGTTCGCTTCCCGGGTCCTCCCTGCGTAGAGTTTGCATGTTCTCCCCCGTGTCTGCGTGGGTTTTCCTCCGGGCGCTCCGGTTTCCTCCCACAGTCCAAAGACATGCAGGTTAGGTGGATTGGCGATTCTGAATTGGCCCTAGTGTGTGCTTGGTGTGTGGGTGTGTTTGTGTGTGTCCTGCGGTGGGTTGGCACCCTGCCCGGGATTGGTTCCTGCCTTGTGCCCTGTGTTGGCAGGGATTGGCTCCAGCAGACCCCCGTGACCCTGTGTTCGGATTCAACGGGTTGGAAAATGGATGGATAGATGGATTCTGTAGTGTGGTATTGTAAACAGGTTGCCTAATTTGGATTATATCACCATTGGTCATGTTAAAATCTTCCAGATGTGAAAGAGATCGGTCTACTGGAAGTGTCTGGAATATTAGAATTTTTCCAGGTATATCTACATCAATTTAGATTGTGCAGTAATCCAACCAATCTACCAATCTCAAGCAGTACTGTCAGGAAAGAATCCATTCTACTGGCCCTGAAATGGATTAAATAAATTTTAAATTGTTATGCTTTTACATTTTTAAGTCATTTGGATATATTAAAAAGTACAGAAGTACTATCAGTGACCCATAAAGGATGCTACTTTAAATATTAACTCATTAGAAAATACTGTGCATCCCCATACAATAACCTGTTATTTTTGTTTAAGCCAATTCTGCACCATTCTTAAAATATACACAGTGCTTTGCCTCAATATTAAACTCTCATGTGATAATTAAAAGCTTTTTGCAAGTTGCAGTAGAAAATATACTACGGTGAAATGCTAATTAATATTTCTTCTTCCTTAAAATCTTTAGCATAATATAAACACCTCTGCCACCTGGCTGTTAACATACTTGAGTTAATTGTTTTTCATTTTGCTTGTATAATCAGTTCCAATAATTTACCAGTGATATTATTAATCTAACAGGTTTGTAATTAACAGATCTATACTCTATTTTAAAAAGGAATTATACTGAATCTTTTCACATTTAAACAACCAGTGTTTAAAGAGAAGATGCTTTATCTAAACCCTTTTTTACATATAAATTGTAATATTATTAATTTTATTTAATTCATAATTAGGATATATGCACTGTGTTGCACACTCGTCATGAGAGAGTGTCTGCACAAGACGGCACAACAAGAGCAGTTTATGTAAATATGCATGTACAAAGCTGCTCTTCCTCTTAAAGCTTGAGACTGGAGGAGGAGCCCAGTGATGAAATGGAAGTCCTACCCCTTTCAGCAGCAGATTTGTATAAATACTGCAACAGCCATAAGTTGGTGTTCATTTTAGGACTTGCGACTGTTGGAATCTGAAAAGGCTGCAGAAGTACAGCATACTATATGTGACTGATTCACAGTCATTGACTTGACTTACTTTTTTGTTTTACTTTTGTCATTAGCCTGGTCTCTAATAAATGGGGATCTCGGGGAGAACCCAACACTTCACAGTGTCTTGTCCCATTTATCTAAGAACTGTTACTATTTATTTCTGCATCTTATCCATCTTTTACAATTGATAATATAAGAAAACTCAATTTGGTTTTACAAAATATTATAACAAACCTAAAGATGTATAACTGTTTACAAATTTGGAAGATATTTGAGGTTCATCATTACAAATCGTTCCTAGTCTGCCTCTTTGCCTATATTGTGTGATTTTTAGAAGAACAAGACCCTTGGCTTAGCTGTTAATATCTTAATCTCCAAGCCAAGTTTCAGTAAAAAAAAGTAAGAAAGAAAAAATAAAAAAGATCAGATTTTCTGCTTAAAATAATGTCTTTACCTAAAACTGGTTTGTATCATAATGAGTAGAAATTTTATAGAAAATGCTGTGAAATATTTTAATTTGAATGATTAAGTTTTGTATTGTGGACACCTGGGGGTGCATCAGCTCCCCAACCTAACACAGACAGACAAGAGACACAAGTCCAGCACAACACAAGCTTTTATTCAGCTGTGGGAAACTGCACAGCACTGTTACAAAAGCACAAAGCACTACACAGCACTCTTTTTTGTCTTCTTTTCTCTCTGTCTCTCCTTCTGCCTCCACTCCTCCTCCAGCAAGCTTTGTCCCTTTTCCTCCCGACTCTGGCTCCTGGAGCAGGGGCAATGGGCTTCTTTTATCCTGCACCCATGAGTACTTCTGGTGGCCCATTAACATGGTTCGGAAACACTTCCGGGTGATGTATGACTCCGCAGTCCATGCAGCACTTCCTGGCAGCACCCATTGAACTCAACAATACTGTTCCAAACTCCAACTCCTATGGTGCCCTGTGGGAATCCAAGGCACCGCTGCAACCCAGGGAGGCTGCCAGCTAGCACTCCGGGGAGATAATGCCTTTTGCATGTCCACTCCCCTGGTCCTTCCTTTATTAAGATGTCCTGGCCAGGTAAGTGCCCTGGGCGTCCACCACAGTATATAAAACTTAAATGTGTAATTAACTATTTTTATAGATACCTCAGGTACTAAATCTGGATTTAATATATAATTAGGGCTTCTGTAATGAAGTTACAGGGCACCATCTTAGTGAGGACATGTGGCTTTGCCTGGAAAATATTAGGGAAAGAGGTCTTAATTTAAGAATTGTGTTATGGACCACCCAATTCAGACAGTAATTTCAACACACATCTTTTAGTAATATCAAAAAGGCAAGTTTACAGGGAGATATTATAGTCATGAGGGACTTTAATTATCCAAATATTAACTGGGATAACCTTGCAGATGGAGGAGCACAAGAACAGGAGTTTTTAGAAGTAATCAGTGACATTTTTTACACAGCATGTTAAAAGACCAACACAGGGTAAACCTTGTCTGGATTTAGTATTTTGTAATAATCAGGATAGAATTGAGGGTGTAGAGGTGATTGAACCACTAGGGCCAAGTGACCATAATAGATAGATAGATAGATAGATAGATAGATAGATAGATAGATAGATAGATAGATAGATAGATAGATAGATAGATAGATAGATAGATAGATAGATAGATAGATAGATAGATAGATAGATAGATAGATAGATAGATAGATAGATACTTTATTAATCCCAAGGGGAAATTCACATACTCCAGCAGCAGCATACTGATAAAAAACAATATTAAATTAAAGAGTGATAAAAATGCAGGTAAGAACAGATAATAACTTTGTATAATGTTAATGTTTACCCCCCAGGGTGGAATTGAAGAGTCACATTGTGTGGGGGAGGAACGATCTCCTCAGTCTGTCAGTGGAGCAGGACATTGACAGCAGTCTGTCGCTGAAGCTGCTCCTCTGTCTGAAGATGATACTGTTTAGTGGATGCAATGGTTTCTCCATGATTGACAGGAGCTTGCTGAGCGCCCGTCGCTCTGCCACAGATGTCAAACTGTCCAGCTCCATGCCTACAATAGTTTGTCCAGGCATGAGGCATCCTTCTTCTTCATGCTGCCTCCCCAGCACACCACTGCATAGAAGAGGGCACTTGCCACAACCATCTAATAGAACATCTGCAGCATCTTATTGCAGATGTTGAAGGACGCCAGCCTTCTAAAGGAAGTATAGTCGGCTCTGTCCTCTCTTGCACAGAGCATTAGTATTGGCAGTCCAGCCCAATTATCAACCAGCTTCATTCCCAAGTATTTATAGGTCTGCACCCTCTGCACACAGTCACCTCTGATGACCACGGGGTCCAGGAGGGGCCTGTGTCTCCTAAAATCTACCACCAGCTCCTTGGTTTTGCTGGTGTTCAGGTGTAGGTGGTTTGAGTCGCAAGTACTTGATAAGGTTCCTATACTCCTCCTCCTAATGTAATACAATTCTCAGTATTTTGTAAGAGTGCAGATGCAAAGACTAAAACTAAGTTGAACTTTGTTAGGGCAAATTTTGAACAGATGTGGCAAAGTCTAAGGAGGATAGACTGGGATAAACTTTTAAGTGTGGAGACAGTCAAGGAGCAGTGGAACAGATTTAAAAATATTTTACATGTAATGCAGGACAGGTACATTAGGAATTTGGATTTAAACAAGAAGCTGCGAATGAAAAAACTGCTTTATAAGGCACATAAGACTAATGACTGCAAAACGTATGAGAACATGATACCAACCATTAAGAAGGATATCATGGAGGCTAAAAGACAGTTAAAGGTTAAAGAAGAAATTCTTTCAGCATTTTAGTAGTAAAAGAACAGTCAAGGAGAAAGTGAAGTGCATCAGAAATAGTAAAGGGGAATTAAAAGATACAGACAATGAAATAGCGGATGCCCTAAACTTACATTTTTCTGAGGTCTTCACAGGTGAGCAAGTGGATAACCTCCCAGAGGTAAAGAGGACTGCTAAGGAGGTACTGAGGGATTTGGAAATTGTAGAGGGAGAAATATTGCTCAGATTAAATAGGCTGAAATCAAACAAATCACCAGGACCAGATAACATTTACCCTCGAGTTCTTAAGGAGGCTAGTGAGTACATATATAAACCCTTGACACATATTTTTAGGAAATCACTGTGCTGTGGAGAGATTCTGAAGGACTGGAAAATGGCAAATCTAAAATCTAAGCAATTATAGTCCATTAAGTTTAACGTGCAAAACCGGAAAATTAATGGAAGGAATTATTAAGGATAAGATTGAGCAACACCTGGCAAGGATAGGAGTTATTAGGAACAGTCAGCATGGGTTCAGAAGCAGGAGGTTGTGTTTTTCTAACATGCTGGAATTCTATGAGGAGGCAACAAAAGGATATGATCAAAATGGAGCATATAATATTTTTTATCTTGACTTTAAAAAAGCATTTTATAAGGTGCCACATAAGAGGTAGGGCATCGAACTAAAAGAAGTGGAAGTTCAGGGTGATGTTTTTAGATGGGTGCAGAATTGGCTCACACACAGGAAGCAGAGGGTAATGGTGCGAGAAACGTCATCAGAATTGGCTGATGTTAAGAGTGGTGTTCCACAGGGGCCAGTGCTAGGGCTGCTATTATTTTTAATATATATACAGTAAATGATTTAGATAGCAATATAAGTAACAAGCTGGTTAAGTTTGCAGATGATACCAAGATAGGTAGATTAGCAGATAATTTGAAATCCATTATATCATTAGAGAAGGATAGCATACAGGCTTGGGACGATTTGTGGCAGATTAAATTTAATGTCAGTAAATGTAAAGTACTACACATAGGAAGTAAAAATGTTAGGTTTGAATACACAATGGGCGGTCAGAGTACACCATTCAGAGTATACCATTTAGGAGTCATAGTAGACTATAAGCTATTGACTTCCCGACAGTGTTCAGAAGCCATTAAGAAGGCAAATAGAATGTTATGTTATATAGCACAATGTGTGGAGTGCAAGTCCAAGGAGGTTCTGCTCAAAACTCGTAATCCCGGGCCACCTTAAATTCCTTTGCACCTCTCCATCACCATCTTTTGTTTTGTAAATATGTCGATCAGCACAAGCAGCAAGCAGCCTGGTATCCCATCCACCCACCACAACAACTCAACTCGGGGGAAAAAGTTCTGTCAGCTTAAGACTTGTTTATCTGGGTGTGAGGTACCTGGAATTGTATAGGGTAAACAATATATCTTTATTTGGAACACATGCATTTCATGTGTGTTCCATGTCTACAACGATCTAAGTAAATGTAGGATAAATGTTTTTCATATAAAGACCATCAAGAAACATAATCGCAAATGGAACTTTGCACGATACCTTGATGAGCTCTTTAAGCCCTGCTGTTTCATTGAAGGACATGTGTGTGGCAAATTGATTGGCAGGATGACGGCCAACCTGTTGCTGCATCCAGTGCCAGTGCCATCTTTCATCTTTACGCATGGTGCAGCTGTGTTTCTTTTATGTGTGAGTGCATGTTTCTTGCCGGGAGGGCTTCCGTTCTCTTTCTCCGATGCAGAACCCTCATTCTCATCTGAGTTCACCTCTGTTACAGAACATCTTTATTTGAAAACAGCAGTGTCAGATTGGGGGGAGTGTGAACATGACTGAGAGACTAAAACTGAATAAAGAAAAAAATGCGCTAACCTTTGCAAGTACCATAAATTTACCCCAGCTGTTACAGACTCCAATTAAATGTGTTTTTATTGTTAAGTAGTAACAATAAGAGTAGTTCACTACTCAAAATTTCTGGGAAGTGGCCAGAATCAAACCCACGACCTCTTGATAAAAATCAGCACTTGTTACCACTGCACCACCCAAGCAGTCATGTCAGTGTTGTACCCTAACCTGATTTTTTTTCTTTAGTTATATTCTTCCATAAAAGCACACTTGTTTTGTTATATGTGTACCTTTTGTGAAAGTGTTTCTTTGATAATTGGACTTCAGTCTTCAAACATTATACACTTCATGTCAAAATTTTGTTGTTAGTACTATAACATGAATAAATTTTGTTTTTAGGTATGTGTTCAACATTTCTTCCATTTCTCGCATTTCCTGTCATCCCACATTTACATAAATGGTTGTAGACTCGGAACACACATGTAATGCATGTGTTCCAAATAACAATATATTATTTACCCTACACAGCTCTATGTACCTCACTCCCAGATAAACAAGGCTTGAGCTGAAAGAGCTTTTTGCCCTTCCTGCAGTGGGGGGTGGGGTGGGGTGGAGAGGATAGCAGGCTGCTTGCTGCTTATGCTTATCAACACATTTATAACACAAAAAACACTGATGGAGAGGTGTGAATGGATTTAAGGTGGGCTGAGTTTACAAGTTTTTTCATAGGCTTTGGTAATTCTAGTGTTAATTTACTGATATTCATTTTACTTAACTTACTTAGGAAAAATGATTGTGGTATTCCTGTTATTCTTTCTCTCTTTCCAATGCAGACTAGCTACGGGAAATTCCACCTAGCCCCAATGACACCACTTTCTGTCCTGGCCCCAATGACATCACTTCTTCTGTCTCACTTTAAAACCACCACCTTCACTTCACCCAGTCATTTCTGTTTTTGAGTCCAATCTGTACTCTACTGTACAATCAATTTATCAAATTTTGCAGCCAGGTTCTAATATACAAGAGGCTGCCCAAACCTTTTTGTGGCTGTTTTGTCTTTCTTTGACAACTGGCGTAGATGACAGGATTATATCCCAAAATACCAGCCCACTACCAGCTGGAGCATGCACCGAAGTCCTCGGATTCGCAGGCGTGCGATTTGCTTGGGGATAAAGGAGAATGAAGATGGATGGGGAAGGAAGGGTGTTGTGCACTTACGAATCCCTTGGCGAGTCCACATACAGGAGTGGTAATTGTTAATGGTTTCAAAACCATGGCCTTATTTGATTCCAGCAGCAACATTTCTATTGTAGCTCACCGATATGTGTTACCGTAACAGTGGCTAAGAGTTAAGACCAGTCTAACCTTTATCAATGGAGAAGCCCGCTGGTCTGCCACCTGTTTCATCAGTTACTAAGGATTGCTAAAAATATAACCGTAGCGGTCCTTCCTAATCCACCATTCCCAGTGATTCTGGGACAGGACTGGTCTAAAAGTAAAAGCAGTTTAACACCTTCCACTCCTAAATCAATTTTGGGCCTTGTCGTGGACGGAGACAATATGTCT
Organism: Erpetoichthys calabaricus; assembly: GCF_900747795.2. NCBI lineage: Eukaryota > Metazoa > Chordata > Cladistia > Polypteriformes > Polypteridae > Erpetoichthys > Erpetoichthys calabaricus. The sequence goes on from NC_041411.2 coordinate 53,229,578, forward strand.
CAAGCTGCACCATGTAATCAGCTGACAGAGAGAGAACATGTGGCCACCAAATTTGACATAGTGATTCCTGCCCCATCATGAGGGAGGTGCGGAAGTTGCTGCTAATTCCAGATTTTCCAGCGGCAGGTTTGTGAATTAGCCCACGCCCACCTCCTAGGAGGCCATTTGGGCTCCAAAAAACTTTGGAGTGGATTAAGCTTCAATTTTATTGGCTGGGAATTAATGAGGAGGTTTGTCACTTTTACACATCCTGTCCGGAGTGTCAATTGCGACAAATTCCTAGGAGGACTGTGCTCCTCTCATTCCCATTCCCCTGATTGATGTCTCATTTGAAAGGATTGGGGTCGACTTAGTAGGACACCTGGAGCCCTCAGCTAGAGGACATAAATATATTTTAGTCCTAGTGGATTATGCTGCCCAGTATCCCAAAGCTGTTCATTTGCGCTCAGCTACTCTTAAAGCCATTGTACTGGAGTTGGTAGGGGTCTTTGCGAGAGTGGCATCCCTAAAGAAGTCCTTACAGACCAAGGGACGCCATTTACTTTAGAGATGTTCAAGGAAATGGCCAAGTTACTTAAAATAAAGCATCTGAAGACAGCAGTGTATCATCCTCACACCGATGGTCCAGTAGAGAGGTTTAATCAGACAAGAAATGACAAAGGCTTCGCAAGGTGATCAGCGAGAATGGAAGGAACTGGGATCAGCTTCTCCCCCTCATCCTTTTTGCATATCGGGAGTCCCACAAGCCTCTACGACAGGCATGTCAAACTCACTACCATTGGTGGGCCACTTCGACTGCCATATGTGCGTCAGCGGGCCGCACTGTAACATACTGAAAACTTTAAAAAATGTAACACTTAAAGTTTAAAGTTTAAAGAAAAGCAATTTATTTCCATACAATCTCCGTACAACAGCGTACAATTAGAGTCTTAGTCTCTTAGCTAGGTCCTTATATTATTATATAAATTATATTATATTCATGGCGGCACGGTGGCGCAGTGGGTAGCGCTGCTGCCTCGCAGTTGGGAGACCTGGGGACCCGGGTTCACTTCCCGGGTCCTCCCTGCGTGGAGTTTGCATGTTCTCCCCGTGTCTGCGTGGGTTTCCTCCGGGCGCTCCGGTTTCCTCCCACAGTCCAAAGACATGCAGGTTAGGTGGATTGGCGATTCTAAATTGGCCCTAGTGTGTGCTTAGTGTGTGGGTGTGGGTGTGTTTGTGTGTGTCCTGCGGTGGGTTGGCACCCTGCCCAGGATTGGTTCCTGCCTTGTGCCCTGTGTTGGCTGGGATTGGCTCCAGCAGACCCCCGTGACCCTGTGTTCGGATTCAGCGGGTTGGAAAATGGATGGATGGATATTATATTCATTGCTTATATAGCAGTCTTACAGTGTGAGATTTATTTCTTTTGTCCCGACACTTGGCATCTCATGTTAGTAATAAGTTTGTCAATATCAGGCTTGAAATCTTGTGCAGCTGCAACTTTTATGAGGAATGAAAGGTGCTTGACAGTAAGTCTTGAGCGATGTGGGGTTTTGGTAGCTTTCATTAACGAAAACAATTGCTCACAAAGGTAAGTGCTTCCGAACATAGACAGTACTCTCGATGCCAACTTACGGATCTACACAAACGAGGGTGGCAGGTAAGCATACAAGCCTGGCACACCAAATTCGTTGTATTTTGCCTTCAGAATAGAATCTGACTGCAGTTCAATCAATTCCATTTGGATACTCTCAGGTGCATTCTCAACGTTGTAAGAGTATGGTGGCGTATACAGTGCAACGTCCTGTTTGTGTGAACTGAAATTACAAAAACGCTCACTGAATTCATTGCCCAGTAATTCAAGTTGGAAAACAAATCCTCCAAAAATCAAATTTTACTTTATTAAGTTTACTTCAAAGTTTATATTGTAAAATAAGCCGATATGCAAAAAGCCCCCTGACCTACACTAATTTTACAAACTCAATATCACAAAAATTTGTTAATAAGCAACTCATCAACTCCTCGCATCCACTTCAGATCTTCAGCTGTAGTCTGCATTAACTGTTTGTTACAATACTAGCACAAAATTACATAAAACTAGAGCAAAAAAACGTGAAAATATGCGAGCTATTACTACTCGTGATGGTCAATTCTGCCCAGTGGCCAGTCTCAGCAGCCCAGCCAGTAGTGTAGCCTGCCTGGGGCGGCTCTAGGCTCGTGGTGGCCCTGGGCAGAGAAAGAATCGGTGGCCCCTTCGCCCGCCAATGTCAATATGGTATCTTATGCACGGCGAGATGGCCACGTCCGTTGCGGACACTGCATAGCCGCCTTGTGCTCATGACACGCTTCTATATGCGTGTGTCCGAAACTTGAAAACCAAGTGGTGACCCATGATATTCTCATTACGGCAGAACGTTATAATACTGCATATAGCTTACTGCTCCGACTCGAGCGACATTAGTAAATACGGCATACTAATTAACAAGAAACACAATGTTTTTGGGCCACATTGCCGTCAGCTGTGTCGTTATTTTCTCTTTCTGTTTTATATTCAATATATATTGGCGTGGCGGCTCTGTGCAGGTGCACAGTTTGCACATGCCTAAGGCCGTCCCTGCTGCCAGGCTGCTGCAGCCTAGCACTTCAGTTGCGACATTGCGGCTCATTAACTTTGGACAAGGCTCGTGGCTATACTAGCTGATGACGTTTCCGGTACTGTAATGCCATGGGAAAACTGCCTTTTAACAAAAGGCAGAAGTAGGAAAAGTCAATAAGTAACGCCGAAGATGCAGAATGATTCAATCACAAACGATAGCAATCATTTTGTACAAGTTTAGTGCTAACTAGGATCTGTCATGCGGGTCGCACAGATTTCTGTTGCGGGCCGCGTGTTTGACATGCCTGCTCTACGGACTTCTCACCTTTTGAGTTATTGTGCAGACAACAACCCCAGGGCATATTGGATATTTTAAAAGAAGGATGGCAGGAAGAGGCTTTCCCCGCTACAAACATATTAAAATATACAGTCGACCCTTGATATACGACCGGCCTGACATGCGAACAACTTGATTTACGACCAAAATTTTTGTTTTGATTTACGACCAACATCTTGCGTTACAACCTGAATGTGGTCACGTGTATCCGCTTGTGCGATTGTAAACAAACAGCCGAGAGCATTTGTAAGCATCAGTCGGAGCCCAGATACATGTGTTTGTGGACGTAATTTCGGTCAGTGCAGTGATTTATATAATTTTTTTCGATAATTGCTAAGGAAGGAAGAGAAGGTAACGAAGGTAAAGAAAGCGATCACAATCGAAGGAAGGAAATTGTGCGGAAATATAAGAGTGGTGTTTGTGTGACCGATCTCGCTAATATGTACAGCATGTCGAAATCCACCATCTCGACAATTTTACAAAGAAAAGATTTGTATAAGGAGGTTCCTTCCAAACAATAACCACCTTCCATTTCATTCTCCTCCTCCTCCCTTCCGGCAGCCCAAAGATGTCAAATTAAATGGTGAGTACAGTATGAAATTGTTGTTTCTGGTAGGCTAGGCACTTTTTATAACTTTTTGGTTAGTACTTTAGAAAAATTATTGGTGCTTTGGTAAATTATGCACATTATACAACCCTTTTTTATTATGAAAAGGTTAAGTAAGTGTTGCTGTGGGAGGTTCGGAACGCATTATGGGTATTTCCATTATTTCTTATGGGAAAAATAGTCTTGACTTACAACCAACTTGAGTTACAACCAGCCCTCACGAACAAATTGAGTTCATAAGTCAAGGGTCCACTGTATTGCATAATTATGCAATAGATTTGGAAAGATCCGTTCCTTGCTAAAAAGTCACATGGAAGAGGCACAAGCAGCACAGGCCTGATATTACGATCGGGGCACATTTTTCCAAGAGTTCCACCCAGGGGTCCTTGTTCCTACATCACATTCTAAATTCACACACATGCACATGGGAGGCAGCTAAAGGCCTCAAATGAGGGTAATTCCACACCAGACCATCACTCTAACTTTAATGCCATTAAAAAAAATTAGTGCCATTAACGCAGGTTCTTTTTGACCCTATGAAATTCCCATACATCAAGCTGAGTCTGCAAACTGAATGCATGCCACTCTAGCCTTCAAGTTATTTCTCGTAGAAGTCACTCCATATTCCTAATTGTTGAACAATGGAAAAAGGTCCATTAAATGGGAAGTTCAGTTTCAAAACTTTGCCTAACGGTTCATTCGATAAAAATAAGGATGTGTGTAGTTACTGTAAAGCTGAATTTAGTTATCACCAGACTACAAGCAACCTACAATATCACATGCAAGCCAAGCATCCATTTTACACTAATAGCATTAGTCCGGGTAATATGCGATAGACCACGCTTTACAGTGTTTGGCAGAAACCAATGGACGCGTCAACCTCCAGCAAATTAACAGTAGCAATTGCTAAATGGATAGCCACAACATGCAGGCCAATTTACATAGTGGAGGACGAAGGTCTGCACGACATAATTTGGATCGTGTCCAACGACCCAACTTATGAATCGGGGCTACAATCCGTTATGTCGATGAACAGTGGAAACTGCATTCACATGCTTTGACGGGCATGAAAAACATCAAAGAGATAGCATGCTGAAACATGCACCAAACATTTTAAGGATGTAGCAAAGCAGTGGAACATTGAGAATAAAGTAAGCACACTCAGTACAGATAGTGCACGAAATTTAATTTCAGCGGCGAGATAGCTGCCTTTTGAACACTTGCCATGCATCGCGCACAGCATTCAACATTCTGTCACAGTGTCTCTGCAGAATAGTGCATTTGACGGCGCACTTTCCAAATGCCGAAAGGTGGTGGGGCACTTCAAGCACAGTCCATCAAATACTGCAGAACTTAAGAAACAGCAAGTCGCGCATGGCCTGAAGACTGAGACACTCGTACATGAAGTGCCGACTAGATGGAACTCCACTCTAGAGATGGCGAAGCATGTGCTAAGAAACGAACTGAGAAATTAACTTGACTAGCTAGTTTAACAATTTTGAATTGTATTCTGTTTATAAAATCCTATTTCTGGAGTTTTTGTATTGCTTTTGAGTGAGATTTATTAAGCATTATTGAGAAATACATGGAGACTGCAGTATGAGATTACATGTCTTAAATATATGTCATCTGTTTTACAATACAGTGTAAGTCCAATTGTTTATTTTCTATGTTCAGCATTGCATAGCCCTAGAGTATGAGTGAATAAAGCCTCCTCACAGTTGAAGCTTTGTCTTTATTTCCTCTTGTTCCAGTTACCTGAACATTTATATATCATTATGTTGTGTCCATTCTTCTTAATATGGTCTGATTGCACTTAAAAATCTTTGTGGTAAAATTTCAACTTAAAAAAATACATTTGAGATTAATCACGATTAATTACACAAAGTCATGCATATAATCGTGATTAAACTTTTTGATCGCTTGACAGCCCTAATACATTTACAGTGGTGTGAAAAACTATTTGCCCCCTTCCTGATTTCTTATTCTTTTGCATGTTTGTCACACAAAATGTTTCTGATCATCAAACACATTTAACCATTAGTCAAATATAACACAAGTAAACACAAAATGCAGTTTGTAAATGGTGGTTTTTATTATTTAGGGAGAAAAAAAATCCAAACCTACATGGCCCTGTGTGAAAAAGTAATTGCCCCCTGAACCTAATAACTGGTTGGGCCACCCTTAGCAGCAATAACTGCAATCAAGCGTTTGCGATAACTTGCAATGAGTCTTTTACAGCGCTCTGGAGGAATTTTGGCCCACTTATCTTTGCAAAATTGTTGTAATTCAGCTTTATTTGAGGGTTTTCTAGCATGAACCGCCTTTTTAAGGTCATGCCATAGCATCTCAATTGGATTCAGGTCAGGACTTTGACTAGGCCACTCCAAAGTCTTCATTTTGTTTTTCTTCAGCCATTCAGAGGTGGATTTGCTGGTGTGTTTTGGGTCATTGTCCTGTTGCAGCACCCAAGATCGCTTCAGCTTGAGTTGACGAACAGATGGCCGGACATTCTCCTTCAGGATTTTTGGTAGACAGTAGAATTCATGGTTCCATCTATCACAGCAAGCCTTCCAGGTCCTGAAGCAGCAAAACAACCCCAGACCATCACACTACCACCACCATATTTTACTGTTGGTATGATGTTCTTTTTCTGAAATGCTGCGTTCCTTTTACGCCAGATGTAACGGGACATTTGCCTTCCAAAAAGTTCAACTTTTGACTCATCAGTCCACAAGGTATTTTCCCAAAAGTCTTGGCAATCATTGAGATGTTTCTTAGCAAAATTGAGACGAGCCCTAATGTTCTTTTTGCTTAACAGTGGTTTGCGTCTTGGAAATCTGCCATGCAGGCCGTTTTTTGCCCAGTCTCTTTCTTATGGTGGAGTCGTGAACACTGACCTTAATTGAGGCAAGTGAACCCTGCAGTTCTTTAGACGTTGTCCTGGGGTCTTTTGTGACCTCTCGGATGAGTCGTCTCTGCGCTCTTGGGGTAATTTTGGTCGGCCGGCCACTCCTGGGAAGGTTCACCACTGTTCCATGTTTTTGCCATTTGTGGATAATGGCTCTCACTGTGGTTCGCTGGAGTCCCAAAGCTTTAGAAATGGCTTTATAACCTTTACCAGACTGATAGATCTCAATTACTTCTGTTCTCATTTGTTCCTGAATTTCTTTGGATCTTGGCATGATGTCTAGCTTTTGAGGTGCTTTTGGTCTACTTGTCTGTGTCAGGCAGCTCCTATTTAAGTGATTTCTTGATTGAAACAGGTGTGGCAGTAATCAGGCCTGGGGGTGGCTACGGAAATTGAACTCAGGTGTGATACACCACAGTTAGGTTATTTTTTAACAAGGGGGCAATTACTTTTTCACACAGGGCCATGTAGGTTTGGATTTTTTTTCTCCCTAAATAATAAACACCATCATTTAAAAACTGCATTTTGTGTTTACTTGTGTTATATTTGACTAATGGTTAAATGTGTTTGATGATCAGAAACATTTTGTGTGACAAACATGCAAAAGAATAAGAAATCAGGAAGGGGGCAAATAGTTTTTCACACCACTGTATATATACTGTATATAGTGAGGTTTCTGAACTTTTTTGGAAGTCCTCCCTCCCCTCAACTGGACGACACGCCAAGGTGTGTCCCAAAATTTGATTGCAGTGTCTGTGCAAGATTGCTTTCCCACTGCTGGGGCAACTACAGGCTCACAGTGCTACAGCGGAGAGCTGTGGAAGCAAACCCTAGCTGATCGCAGTTGCGCTTTAAGCACCTGTATTGGACTCTTCATCCTGGTCTTTCTTAGTTGGCAGGAGGAATGCCCCATGGTCTTGCCTGCTTGCAAAGCACTTCTCTCTTTAGTAGAAAAAGAGGAGCTCGATGCTGACAAGGTTGGCCAGCTTGGAGATTGAACCGGATTTGGACAGTGAGGAGGGGGATGATCCCTCACCTGAGTTATTGGGACAGTTGGGAGGTGCTGTGCAGCAGGCACTTGCACCTTCAGCCTCCCCAGACAGGGTACTGCTTCAGTCTCTGAGGAATCACAGGCTAGGGAAGCAGGGGATGACACCCAGACCAAGTCAGAGGCTGTTGCATCGGGCTCTGGGGATACAGGGGCTGCCACACAGACTGTATTTGCGCTCTTACAACAAGCTGAACACAGCTTATATCTTGCATTTGAGCAAGCACATATTGCAGATGATTACTATAAGGGGGAAGGTTATAGTTTAAAAACTCTGATCTTTTTAGTTAAGAATGACATCTTGTATCATGTGATTTCCAATCACATTGAACGATTTAGCAAGACTTTAAAACAGATGATTCGTTGGGTGGCTAATTATGACCTCACCTCCTGGGACTCTGTGTTGCCCTTTCTCCTGTTTGCTGTTCAGGAATCTCCTCAGGTAGCTACTGGCTTAAGTCCATTTGAACTATTATTTGGCTGGCGGCCACAAGGGATGTTGGACATCAGGAAGAATGGACAGGGGTTTGAACTGACACCCACAGGGTGAAATTTGTCTAATAGGTCACTTAGCTGTAGGAACATATTTTTTATCAGTGTGGAGCATCAAAAACATGAACAGGAGAATCAGAAATGTGATTATGATAGAAAAAGTAAATTTTGTGAATTCAGAAAAGGCAATCAGTTTCTTGTTTTGATCCCATCTGACCCACACAAGTTATTGGCGAAATGGCTGTATCCTGCAGTAGTGGAAGAACACATGAGTTGTGTGAACTATAAAGTTAGGATTACCAGCCAGTGCTAGCCCGTGCAAACCTACATGTTAATCATTTGAAGAAGTGACACAATCCTAATGAGGTGTTGGCCACTATTGCTGTAGTGGCTCAGATTGAGGTTGCTATTGGTGATGATTTGATGGGCACTCAGAAGGCTGAGTTACTGTCCCTGGTTAGAAGGAACTCTGATATCTTTTCATCCGTGCCTGGCCTGACAGAAATTGCTGAACACAAGACTGTGACGGAGCTTGGTGTTAAGGTACAGATGCACTCATATCATATTCCAGAGGCAAGGAGGACTGTGATACATAAGAAGGTGACGCAGATGTAATTGGTCAATTGTTCTGGTACCAAACTGGATGGCTCCATTCAGTTTTGTATAGATTTTCGATGATTGAATAAAATTTCCAAATTTGATGCGTACCCGGTGCCATGTATTGATGACTTACTGGAGAAGCTTGGACAAGCCTCTTATATTTCCACCCTTGATCTCACAAAGGGGTACTGGCAGGTGCATTTGGAGGAATCCAGCTGCAAGAAGACTACGTTCACCACCCCACACTCCCATTTGGTCTCCTTTGCGCTCTGTTAACTTTTTAGAGGATGATGGATCAGATTCTGGGACAGCATTCCACGTATGCTGGAGCATATACAGACCACCAGGGTCATATTCATTATTCATGACTGAATTTAGCAACCTTTTACCTGATTTTGCTATAAATTATAATCATGTAGTGTTGATGGGGGGTTTTAATGTACACATTGGTATAACTTTTAGCAAATGTTTACTTATTTGTTAAATTTAGTAAGATTTTGTCAGATTCTCATAATCATAACCAAAACTCATAATCAAAACTCATAATCGTAACCATACATTAGATTTAATTATAACTCACAGAGCTGATATTTAAAATTTAAATATTACTTAATTAAAAGTTATTTCTGGTCACTACATACTGTAATTACATTGGAGTTGGTCCTGCCTTTAACAATACATTCACAGATTGAATCAAAGAGAGTGTGGCATCTAGATTGTAACTCTGATATTTAAGTCAAGTGTAATCATTGAAAACAATTTAGGTCAGTTAACATCAAATTATCATATGACATTGAGAGAGGCTTTGGATACAGTGGCTCCCTTTAAAACAAAAGTGATCAAAGTACATAGAAACCCTCCCTGGTTTAATGAGAGGATTTGAGCTCTTAAATTAGAATGTCAAAAACTGGAGCATAGATGGAGAACAACAAAGTTGCAGGTCTTTCAAATTGCATGGACAGAGTATTAAAATATAAAAAAGCTCTCTTTAAAACTAGCTCAGACTACTGTTCTAAAATAATAGATAACAGCAATAATAATCCTCATGTTTATTTAGAACAGTGGCTAATTTGACAAATAAGAATTCACAAATACAGTGCAAAATACAAACAGACATTAGCTGTACAGACTTTATGATTTTCTTTAATAAGAGAATTGAAAATATAAGATCCCAGATCTCAGCATCACAGTGCAAACCACATACTAACTTAGCAAACCATGTCTTCCTATACAATACAATACAATTTATTTTTGTATAGCCCAAAATCACACAAGAAGTGTCGCAACGGGCTTTAACAGGCCCTGCCTCTTGAAAGCCCCCCAGCCTTGATTCTCTAAGAAGACAAGGAAAAACTCCCAAAAAAATGGAAGAAACCTTGGGAAAGTCAGTTCAAAAAGAGACCCCTTTCCAGGTAGGTTGAGCATGCAGTGGGTGTCAAAAAGAAGGGGGGTCAATACAGTACAATACACAGAATAGAACAAATCTTTAATACAGTATAAATATAAAAATTTTACAAGTACTATGCATTCATTACTTTAGAATTTTTAATTTTGTAACAGAAACCTTAACTTTGATTTCTAAAATGAAACCTACTACTTGTTCCCTAGATTCAGTAGGAACAAAACTAATAATAAGTGCAATGGATGCTCGCGTAACGAGCCACGAGCCAGGCTGTGGGTATAGCTCGTGGCTTAGCAAGGGGGCGTGGTAGCAGTTGCGAGCCGCGATCTGCGGTGTCTGCGTTTCTCACTTAAGTGCACAGGTGGGAAACTGCCCACATCCATGATTGTTCCTGTGGCTGATGGGCTGCAGCTGCCATGTCCTCCCCGCATATATAGAGAAGCGCGAGCCGGTTAAGGGGGAGAAGAAGTAAAAGAAAAGAGAGGAGAGAGAGCGCAGGCAGGCAGGCAGGCAGGCAGGCAGGCAGGCAGGCAGGCAGGTAGGCAGGCAGGCAGGCAGGCAGGCGGAAGTCGGAAGTCGGAAGTCGGTGCGGGAGAGCGAGCGAGCGAGTGCAGGCTCGCGTGTAGCTGAACAGTGAGCTGAACAGCTGAAGCAGGACGGTGTAGAGAAGGTCAGCTGCATTAAGAGTGTCTCGCCTGTTGCAGAGCCCGCAGGTGAGACGCTAACAGAGAAGAAGCACCGGGGATTGTCATCTGTTTTTTAAAGACTGCATCCTTTTGACGTTTTAACCTCGTGTTAAAGGATTGTTATTCTTGTGTATTTTAAACCTCCACTTCACAACTGTTTTAAGGATTATTTATTTAAAGATTTATTGAATGCTCTACTGCACTTTGGACACCTGTTTTGATTCTTTTAATAATCAGTTATATTATTTACCAGTGTTATTTACTAAAGGTAGACTACAGTATATATAATTTATCAGTGTTATTTGTTAGGAAAATTGATTTTTATGTTAATATATTTGGGGTGAAGAACGGATTAACTGGATTTCAATTATTTTCAGTGGGGAAGTTTGTTCTAGATACGAGAAATTCGCTATACAAGCTCAGTGCTGGAACGAATTAAACTCGTATCTAGAGGTTCCACTGTATATTTATATATATATGCAGTATATATACTAACTATACAATTATTGCATTGCATTGCATTAAAAGTTGCATAGTTAGATCTGGACCACCCTATATACATATATATAAATATATATATATTGTCACACACGTGTGCATGGGAGGCAGCTAAAGGGCTTGAGTAAGGGCAGTTCCGAGGCATACCGGGATGTGGCAGAGTGCACTGACTCTTTTTCTCCCTTTCCTGTAAACTATTTTTCTCCCTTTCCTGTAAACCATTCCCGGGAGATTCCACTTGGCTCTCTTGATGTCACTTCCGGGACCGAGCCCATTGAAGGAGACCTTGCCGGCTCCAGCCCCAGTTATGTCACATCCAGGCTCGAACCAATGGCTGTAGACTTTCATGAGCCCGACCCCTATGATCTCACTTCCTGTCTTCCCCTTTAAAAGTCTCCACCCTTTCTCTGTTCCCTCAGTTCTGTTTTGGACTCGGTTATGTGCACATCAGTGCTGTATTCATTTAAACGACTTTTGCAGCCAGGAAACCAATTATACGGGTGGCTGCCCCAAACCTTTCTACGACTCTGTGTCGAGTTTGTGACATTATATATATATATATATTTCCGTTGGGGAAACGGCGACTTCACCTACAGGACATTGTTGACCTTCTCCTTCCCATAATCTTTCGGGAGATATCACGTGTCCTACTTCGGCAAATGGAAGGAAACCGTCATGGTCATGTGTTCATTTGTAGTCCTTTAGGTTTCCCCAGCCTGCTCCGGGATAGTCCACGTGACTATTCTCGTCGAATAGGTTTCCAAATTTCAGACTCCTAGATCGGCTAGACTCCTCGTCATCGCGGCCATCTTGCTCAGGTGGGAAGTATGTTTCCGACTCCTCATCAGAATCAAGAAGACAGGCCTCTGAAAAATAATTAAAGTACGGTCCCGGCGCATTGAACGTTTTTTCGGCACATACCTCCAGACTCCGATTATGTCCTCTTAGATCATAGAGGTTGTCCTGTGCGTCCGAAGTTCGACAGCCCTCCCGCTGTCGTAATGCTTGGGTCCTCTCTGCGTCAATCGCACCCGAAGTCCAGAGGGGGGCCCTGGTAACCCGCGTCCAGGCAAGGGAAAATGTCGTCCAAAGATTTGATTCATAATTGGAGGTTTGTTGAACCGCTCCTTGTCTCATCCCTCACTTAGGACCAGTTTGCCTTGGGTGGCCCTACCAGGGGCATAAAGCCCCAGACAACAGAGCTCCTTGGATCATTAGGACACGCAAACCCCTCCACCACGATAAGGTGGCAGTTCAAGGAGGGGTACCTTCAGTCTCAGCTTTTAAATACAGACTGAAGACTCACTACTTCAGTTTAGCATACACTGAGCAGAGCTGCTGATCAGATATGCATAATGCATCTCTGTGGTTAGTCATTAATAGTATAAGTAATTTGATATTTATAAACTGTTACCAACGCTTACATTTCTGTCAAGTCCTATAAGCATAATTAAGTACTCAAATGTAATTGTTATTCCACTATTGTATGCAGTATGCATAAAAATTGTGGAATAACAATTACAATTGAATACTTAATTATAGCATTACACTGTATTACTACTCTGTAATTATACAGTGTCAATAAACGGATGCTTGAGGGCTCTGTTGCCCTGTGAAACCCAACAGACAGATGCAGACACTGGTTTAAAAGCACCCAGAAGTATTTTTATTTTCTTCTTCAAAGTGCCCCAAAGCACCTCCACCACCATAAACAAGTAAACTCTATAATAATCACACAATACTAAATACAATAAATTCTCCTCCTCTCCTCCCAGCAGCTCCGTCACTCTCCCTCCCAATTCCGGCTCACTCGCTGGGTCTCCCATAGTCTTTTATATAGTCCTTGACCCGGAAGTGCTTCTCCTCTTCTGTTCACATGACTTGTCAGTACTTATGGGTCGGATGGAGAATTACATTTTTCTTCAGCCCGGAAGTACATAGATAGATAGATAGACAGACAGACAGACAGACAGACAGACAGACAGACAGACAGACAGATAGATAGATAGATAGATAGATAGATAGATAGATAGATAGATAGATAGATAGATAGATAGATAGATAGATAGATAGATAGATAGATACTTTATTAATCCCAAGGGGAAATTCACTTTTTTTTTTTTTTTACTTCTGTTCCTCCATCCCTTGGCTTGGGAGTACTTCCGAGCTATAGGAGAAACAAAAATCCCCTCGTCTCCCTGCAGCATCCCCAGGGTACCCAGCAGGGTTGTGAAGCAAAACTTCATCTTCCATGATGCCCTGCAGAAATCTGGGGCACCTCTAGGCTGAGGGAAGACGCCATCTAGTGTCTTGGATGTGTCGTCTGGGATGAGCTACTGGCCGTCCATCACAACAGGTAATTACAAGGTAAGTACAGCGTAATTAAGACAATCTAATCTAAGTGATACCGATTTATTTAGCAACATTTGACTGTTAAGTGTATCTTTGTAATAAGGAGACTAAAAGTACACAAGTGCATTGTACAACTTATAGGTATTTTCAGCTTTCAGGCACCCCGCTAAAATGGAGAATTCTATCTAATATTTTTAGAATATATGTGTAAAACTTTTGTTTACTTTACAGTATTCTTCATCTGCCACATACTTGCCCAGAATAGGTTAAAATTATGTCCAGGTCAATCTGTAATTATTTTACTGACTCTAACTTGAGTTGATATCATAGGGTTTCTGTTATTCAGAAAACTATCATGTTATCATTTCAGGACATTCAACCAATCAGTTTTAAAGTTAGTCCCTGACATCATAAAGCAGTAACTATATAAAAAGGCAGACAAAAACCTCTGTTTAAAATGGAAGACTGTTCTTTTGTCATTTACAAAAACATATTCTATTGTGCAAAATCCTCTGAGCATAAAGGAAAAAAATCTCTAATAATATATACTCCTCAAGTATGCACATTTTAAATACTGTTACTAAATGATGTTGGATTACATGCTTTTGTGTATACGAACTCTGCTTATTTATGTCAGAGGCTAATTTGTTTGGTTAGAGGGAAATAACTCTCCTGGGATTTTAAAATTATTCTAGAAACAACAGAAAACGTAAAATATGAGATCAACCTCTAATTCTAAAATATTAGTTGTGGCATTGAGTTTAGTGATGATACTGAATTGAATTATCAGACAACCTAAATCAGTCTAATTTCAACACCCAAACCTCTTTTAGTAAAGCAGTCAGAATTATTCCTTTGTTGTTTGTCTGGTGGATGTGCAGGTTTTATTATTTTAGGTATATTTTAACTCACTGCATGTTTTGCATCTACTAAAAATATAAAATATTTCACTACGACATTTAAACATAAGCAATTATTCAGAGTACAGATTAATTTGGAATCAGGGATTATCATGCATTGTCATAACTGACTTTCCATCCTTATACAGGTTCATTTCCACTGTTGTATGAAGTGAAGTTCATTATAACTGTATTTCATGGCAATATGTAATCAAAACAAACCATTTAATTGTGTAATTATAAAACTGTAGATATAGTCCATTACTTCTTTTGCAGCAATTTGTACTCTGGAAAGTTGATAAAGCTGTTACTTCAACTACTACTAGTACTCTTAAAAATCATATTAATGTCCTAATGGAAAAATATATAACTAACGTATACGCTATATCCTTAACTCAGAACATGCAAGTTCTTTATTTCTAAGGTTATGTTTAATAACTGCAAAAAACAATATTCTTACCTGCCGTATTAAGGAGGCATAAGTAAATGGAGGCCTTACTTCAGCATTCATATAAAACTCTTTGTTCTGAACAATATCTGTTAAAAATTGAAAATAATATTTAAGTAGATAACACATGGATCTAATTTCTTAAAAATTATGTAAAATATTAAGTTTTGCAAATGTTTTAAAAAAAAAAAATTCTATTTCAACTAATTATTCATATTAAAATTCTAGAAGTAGTGTTTTATTTTTATAAGTTCTCTACATTTCACATTAGGCACAGAATTATTCAAAAATAAATGGTGTTTCCATTTGCGATACTAAACATACTAAATACTGTATACTAAAACATACATCAACTTATTTTCCTTTCCTGCAGAATAAAAAAGTACTACTTGAAGAGCCTATTTTCTAATTAAACACATAAGATATATTATACTATGCATCATGAGATTCTATAATTTTAAATAAACAAAATATTTTAAAATCTGTACACTCTCTAAATAGCAGGTACTGATATTGAAAAATAATTATTGTTTTAACTTTGCCTCTTTTAGATTTTTAAATGTAGAAAAAGGAAAAATGAAACTTTTATAAAGCTACTATAATTCCTTTTCAATAAAAATATGCATTAATCTTCTACAGACTAAGCACAGTCAAAGAAATGTAACCTGAAAAAAACATGGAATGCAGACATACTGAGCATACTGAGGTTTGTGAACACACAACTAAGAAACAAAAACAATTGGTTATAAATTTGTACAAAACACAATAATCATATGATCATATAAGAATACCTGGAGAGATGGACATATTGTATTTTTCTGGATACCGTCTTCTGATTGGCCCAACATTATGAATGCTAGTTGGAGATATTACAGATGGTCCCTGGTTGACAATGGTAAGAGGTGTAGCTGGTGTGGTAAGTGTTTGAGGTAAGCTCTGTGGAGATACTTCTGATACAGTTTTAGAGACCGTGACACTGGATACCAGGTTCAGCTGAAAACAATACAACTTGTAATTAAAATAGAAGTATTAAGGCTTTTAAACTAAAATATTCTAATTTTCAAGGTGCAGCACATTTGTACTTATATATTGTCATTTATTTGGCAGACAAAATTTTACACAGTTTTTAAAAAATATACAAATATTTAAAGATTTATCTTGGTAACCAAAGTCCTTTTATTGTAGACATTTCTGGATATCTTCCTTTCAATATACATTATTTGTGCATTTTTTCAAATCACTATTTAGACTGACTTTCTTTTCTCCGATCCATTACTATCCTATAATTAATGTTAAAAAAGTGGACAGATTATTTTAAACTTTTAACTTTAATAAATACAATATTTTCTCTTAAACTGTCAAGGTAAATTAATGGAAGGAATTACTAAGGAAAAGATTGAGCAACACTTGGCAAGAACAGGAGTTTACTGAACAGTGAGCATGGGTTCAGACTAGGAAGATTGCGTTTTACCAACATGCTTGAATTCTATCTGGAAGCAATAAAATAATTTGATCAAAGTGATGCATGTCATATTATTTATCTTTACTTTCAAAAGTATTTGGTAAGGTCCCACATGAGATGTTGTGTGTACATAGGTGCAAAATTGGCTCGAACACAGAAAGCATAGGGTTATGGTGTAAAAAAAAAACCCTATTAGAACTGGGTGCTGTTAAGAGTGGTGTCCCTTAGGGGTGAGTACTAGGGCTGATGCTGTTTTAAGAAAGTACAAATGTTAGATTTGAATATACAATACTGATGGGGCGGCACGGTGGCGCAGTGGTAGCGCTGCTGCCTTGCAGTAAGGAGACCAGGGTTCGCTTCCTGGGTCCTCCATGCATGGAGTTTGCATGTTCTCCCTGTGTCTGCGTGGGTTTCCTCCAGGTGCTCCGGTTTCCTTCTACTGCCCAAAGACATGCAGGTTAGGTGCATTGGCAATCCTAAATTGTCCCTAGTGTGTGCTTCGTGTGTGTGTGTGCAGTGGGCTGCCCAGGGTTTGTTCCTGCCTTGTGCCCTGTGCTGGTTGGGATTGGCTCCAGCAGACCCCTGTGACCCTGTGTTAGTATATAGCGGGTTGGACAATGACTGACTGATACAATACTGGTACTGTTTTAAGGAAGTACAAATGTTAGCTTTGAATTCAAAATGCAAGGTGTGAAAAACTGAAATTACATCTTATGAAAACGATCTAGGAGTCGTAGTAAATTCATCACTAAGACATTCCAGGCAGAGTTCAGAAGCCATTAAGAAGGCTAACAGAATGTTAGGTTATATAGCATGATGTGTGGAGCACAAGTCAATGGAAGTTATGCTGAAGCTTTATGACACACCGGTAAGACCTCATCGAGAATACTGTGCGCAGTTTTGGTCTGCAGGCTACAAAAAAACAAAGAAGTGCTAGAAAAAGTCCAGAGCAGAGTGACTACGCTAATTTAGGACTCCGGGGAGTAACTTATGAGGAAAGATTAAGAAAGTGGAGCATTTTCTGTTTAAGCCAAAGGTTTTGGAGGTTGCATGATTGAAGTGTTTAAAATTGTGAAGGGAATTAGCCCAGTGGATCGAGACTGTTGCTTAAAAAAAGTTCAACAGGAACATGGGGACACAGTTGGAAATTTGTTAAGGGTAAATTTTTCACAAACATTAGAAACTTTTCTTCACTCAGAGAACCATAGACACGTGGAATAATCCTTCTGTATTCCTTCTGGACCATCTGAGGAGCAACAACACCAGGCAGGTGTGACAGGGTGTCCAGCACATCACTGGCTACAAATCCAGCAACTCCTCAGCCGCTGAGGGAGACACTTCTCTAGCAGAGGAGCTGAACATCTTCTTTGCCTGCTTTGAGGCGACAGCAACAGCAGCTCTATCACAGCCGCCTGTTCACAACAACAACATACTCACGGTGGAAAAGTGTGAGGTGAGGCGGGTGATGACGAAGGTGAACCAGAGGAAGGCTGCAGGACCCAACGGTGTGGCTGGACGGGTACTGAAAGACTGTGCAGATCAACTGGCCGGAATCTTCACTAGGATTTTCAACCAGTCCCTGTCCCAGGCCACTGTACCATCCTGCCTCAAGTCCTCCATCATTGTTCCACTGCCAAAAAAATCCATCACGAACAGATTTCCACCCATTGACACTCACATCTGTCATCATGAAGTGCTTTGAGAAACTGGTGCGGAGTCATATCATCGCCTGCCAGCCAGCAGACCTGGACCATTTCAATTTGCTTACAAAGCAAAGAGATCCACAGAGGATGCTGTGGCCACA
>NC_041411.2:53252695-53340195 GCF_900747795.2 Erpetoichthys calabaricus
ACCAATCACCCCTTCAAAAGTCCTGGCCACAACACAATGCCTTTCACAGTCTCTGGTCCGCCTCCACTCCTCTCCAGCACGCTTCGTCTTCTTCCTCCCGACTCTCGCTCCTGACTGGAGGGAGGCGGTCCCTTTTATGTGCCCCGGATGGGCTCCAGGTGCATCCTCAGGACCTCCGTAGCCACACCCCTGTGTGGCGGAAGCTCCCAAGGAGAAGCCGGAAGTCCACCGGGTGCCCTCAAGTCTCTTCCCCCCAGCACTTCCCGGTGTGGCGGAAGTACTGAGGGACAATGTTCCCAAGGCATCGGGGCACCCCCTGGCGGTGACCACGGGCCCCTACAGGGTTAAGCTTCTAAGCTCCGTACCCGTGGTCCCCAAAGCCACCAGGGAGGACGCCCCCTCGTGGTCCTGGAGGAGGCACAAGCCCTCCTCCACTCCTCCTAGGCGTCCCGGCCGGGCATGGACACCCGCTGGGCACCACAATATATATATATATATATATATATATATATATATATATATATATATATATTGTGACGGATATGCCTGGCTGGGATGCCCCTTCACCACATCTGCCAGGGGGACAAGGGTGGGAAGCCCAGTATCTCCCCCTGGACGCTAGATGGCAGCCTACCTGGGTTGCAGCGGTGCCTCGGACTCCCCCAGGGGTTCCTTTGGGTTTGGAGTTCTGTGCAGCTCTGTGGGGTTTGGCACTGGTTTCACCTTACCTAGAAGTGCAGCCGGATGTCACCAATCAACCACCTGGAGCACTTCCGGGTACCCAATAAAAGGGAGCCAGCGACCACCACTCAGTGGCCAGAGTCAGGTGGAGGTTGACAAAGTTTGCTGAGGAGGAGTGGTGGTGGAAAAGAGGAGAAGAAGAGCTCTTGGTGTTACTGTACTGTACTTTGGGACTGTATTGTGGCTGGAGGGATTACGGGGAAGATGTGCCCTCCAACTGAAGAAAAATAAACAGTTTACTTCATTTTACCCATGCCTCCCGTGTCAATCTTTGTCGGGTCAGGTGCTATATAGTGCCTTTTTGACAATATATATTGTGGAAATTATACCAAAAAAAGAAGAAACTCCACAAAATAAAGTGTTGGGCACCATTCCCGTATATTGTCCTGCGGACAAAGTAGCAAAATAAATGATCAAAAGTCCAGATAGGTAATATTTGACAAAGTTTATAGAACAAAATGGCGTTTATATACAGAAGGGTATTATGGGAACAGGAAATGGTTGGCAGGAGGTGACGCTGAAAGCAGGAGACGGAAACAATGTAGTTTAGATGAAACCGGAAGTGAAGTCATTTGAGAGGGCCGGAAGTGACGTCATCTCGTGTCGCCAGAAGTGACGTCATGGCGGCCATTTTGAAACCCGGAAGTGGAGTTAATTATTTTTCCTCGGTTTTTCTGTAGAGAGAAGAGATTCTGGTAAGTACCACGTGACAACCCTTCATCTCGCAATATTTCACTCACCTCTAGGCTTTTTGAGTGCTTCCTAATCGCACGTGTGTGACAATATATACACACACACGCACACACAAACACACACACAAATAAATAAAAAAAAATCACATTTTCGCTTATTTTGTTCACCTTTAGCACATTTCTTTTTTTCAAACATGGTCATATTGTAGAGCATTGGAAACATCTCATTCATAGCTATAAAATGGTATAAAGCTTACGATGGCACTGCCCACCGAGCCAGTCACCAAAATGGAAACGCCAGCTGCTTGATTCCCACCTGCTCTTTAACAAGGAATATCTTGCTAAAGCTTCATTCCGCGGTGATTATCTGGAGCTTGTTTAATTCAGCAGAAAATGCTGTAAATTTTCAAATATACTATGTCTGTATTCGCTGTTGCTTTGTGAAGTTTTATGCAACAACACACAAAAACCCCTTTTTCCAAATGGGTATCAGAGGTAGATTTGCATGTCAGGGAGGCAGCTTATGTTCAAACATGGCTGTATTGGATGTTATTGGAAACATCACAGTATCCAATGGTGTAACATTTCAGATGGTTTGATCGTTCATGTCTGTCTGTGGAATAGTTCATCTGTATGATGTGGCGAAAGATGTTTTAAAAGATTTTTTGATCCCTTGTTGGCCCAGTACCAGGCCGCTTAGTGTTTAAGACTAATGAGTAACGTAACACAATACTTACTTTATTCAAGTAACAATTACCTGCATTACTTAAAAAACAGATATACACTACTACAGAAGCATAATCCTGACACTCCAAAAAAAAAACAAGTGAAAAGAACTGAACAAAAGTTATAAGTATACATTATCTTGCATGTGCTGAAGGGTTCTTTATTTTGTTCTTTATTTTACCTTATTAGGAATTTGTTAGTTTTCGCATACCCCTTGGGGTCGGAGCGCAGGGTCAGCCATTATTCAGTGCCCCTGGAGCAATTATAGGTTAAGGGTCTTGCTCAAGGGCCCAGCAGAGTAGGATCTCTTTTGGCAGTGAAGGGGATTCGAACTGGCAACCTTCGGGATACCAGCGCAGATCCTTAGCCTCAGAGCCACCACTCCACCCCCAGCTTTAATCTTCCCAGTTTAGGGTCACAGGTTGACAATGATTATGAAAGCAGTGCTGTTTGTAAGGCAAAACATAGTGGATGGTACTGATCTTTGCAGGGCTCAGTCACACAGACAAGCAGAAAAGAGTGTGTTTCATGCAATCAGGTAACAGAAACCTATAAATAAAGTATCTGTCTAGTTTTAATCCATCTTCCTACTATAGATATGTTGAAACAGTCTGATCAAGTGACACAGTGGCCAGTGTTTATAATGTACATTTCTGGGTGGTCAAGTTGGAAAAAGAAACAGAACATGAAGGACTAAAAGCATTTATAAAGCATGAGAAGTGACCCATTGAAGTCACATTCAAGATGGCTGACTGAGAGTTTCACCATCTTGCCAAAGAACTGGAAATCTTAGAGATGCAGATTCAACAGCTCCTTACCAGACTAAACCATTTCTGGGATTAGAAAGCTTGCCTTTTACAGACCTTGTCAATGTCCAAGGTCGATTTGGCTATCTCTACTCTGTGTTGTGATGCCTGCACCCTGGGCTGAGTCAGCTTTACAGCGGCTCCTGCTACAGATGATAACAACAGAACCTGGGATAATCAAAAAACAGAAACAGGGGCCCAATCCCAGGTCATCTCCACTTTCTCAATATAGCATCGACTCTCTCCAGTCTCCCGCTGCTCCAGCAGACAGTGGTGACATGGTCATTATAGGAAACTCGATCTTGCACCACCTGAACTTAAAGTTAAGCATTTTATTGATTTTATTAAAATCAAATAACATTCCATACAAGCAAGTCAAGTTTAACAAAACTGGGTTTGAAAAAAATCAACCCCCACTACTGAGAAAGGTCAGCAGAGTAAAACTTTAAACTAGTAAAAATAAGTAAACAGATAAATTAATAGTCCTGCAGTGGGTTGGCACCCTGCCCGGAATTGGTTCCTGCCTTGTGCCCTGTGTTGACTGGGATTGGCTCCAGCAGACCCCCGTGACCATGTGTTCAGATTCAGCGTGTTGGAAACTGGATGGATGGATAAATTAATAAATGAATAAAAATAAATAGAATAAAAAAGAGGGGAGAGAATCCGCTTCCTCAATTTAAATACTTATTCTAAAATGTTATTGATTAGACCCTACCAGGTTTTGGAAATGTTTTGTACAGATCCACTAGGTAGGAATTAGATTTTTTCCAGTTTCAAATAGTATATAACATCATTTACCCACTGACTTAAAATAAGTGAGTTAGGATTCTTCCAGTTGAGCAAGATAAGTCTACGTGCCAATAGTGTAGTAAAGGCAATTACAGTTTGTTTGTCCTTCTCCACTTTAAGCCCATCTGGAAGTATGCCAAATACAGCTGTTAATGGATTAGGAGGGATTGTGACACCAAGGTTGTCTGAGAGGCATTTACAGATTTTGGCCCAAAATAATGCTAATTTGGTGCACGCCCAAAACATATGGCCCAATGAGGCTGGAACTTGGTTGCAACGTTTGCAGGTTGGATCTTGCCCTAGAAAACTTTGGACAGTTTTAAACGAGAGATGTACATGCTTTGTACATATGGAGCTCGAGTGAATTCTGTGCATTGCTACTTTCCACTCCTTTTCTGAGATGTTGAGTGAGAGATCCTTTTCCCACTGTACAGTGATCCCTCCTCGATTGCGGGGGTTGCGTTCCAGAACCTCCCACGAAAGGTGACAATCCGCAAAGTAAAAACCACATATTTATATGGTTATTTTTATATATTTTAAGCTCTTATAAACTCTCCCACACTCTTATAAACATTTCCTGCACAGTTAATACAGCATAAACCCTTTGTATTCTCTTAGATATTAGGTAAGATTTGTTGAAATTATGTATATAAACACACTGTTTATATACAGTAAAACCTAAATATTATTTTAAAGATATCAAGCATCTCCGATATCACATATGTTACAGCCATTACGATAGACAGGCCACCAGCAATAAATACTGTACAATGCAAGAAAAACTGTATACAGTAAAATGTGTGTACAGTGACACTAAACGTACTAAGTACTGTACGTAGAAAATTAATTATGGTTACTCACCAACAATGGCACGATGACTTTTCCAATAACGATGAGGATAATTTTACTGCACAACAAAGCTCTTCTAAAGGAGCCTCTTTAGACGACTGTGTAGCACCGCAGTTGTTCTCCTTCCGGTAATCTTCAATCCAAACCCTAAAGCGGATTCCATCCAGACTACCGCCTTATTACGTCCACTTACAACTCATTTTGAACACTGGTTAAAGGACACTGAGGCCGTAGATCTTATATTCTTTTCCTCCTTTTTAAATAAAAAGAATCGTGGAGACATTGATGCCATAATGGCGTCCTACAATGGTGTAGCTGTTCCCTTCCATCATCATATCCAAAACTTTTACCTTTTCAGCAATCGTTAGCATCTTCCGTTGGCGTTTGGGCACGGCCCCTGAAGCTGTAGCAGGAGCAGATCATTTTGGAGCCATAACGATGGGCTTGACTATGCACAAAGATAAACACAAAAGAGCACAAAAGTTAACTCTTTACACAGCAAAACACGTTGATGCTGAATGACTTCGAATTCGGAGCCAATCAGCACACAGGAACTTAACTACGTGCTCTGACTGGGTAGCTTCTCAGCCATCCGCCAATAGCGTCCCTTGTATGAGATCAACTGGGCAAACCAACTGAGGAAGCATGTACCAGAAGTAAAAAGACCCATTGTCTGCAGGTACAGCAGAATGCCCATTCAGACTCCCCAAAGCAAAAGGAGCAGAAGTGGAGCTGGAGATTAAGTGAATGCTGGAACTAGGTGTGATAGAGTAGGGTCATAGTCCCTGGTCCAGTACCAATCGTACTGGTCGCAAAAGCCTGACGGGAGTTGGATATTTTGCAATGACTTCTGTCGGCTTAACCAGGTCTCCTGATTCGACACATATCCAATGCTGTGAGTGGACGACAAGCCAAATTCTTGACCACCCTTGATATGACAAAGGGGTACTGGCAGGATCCCTTAATGGATTCTGCAAAGGAAAAGACAGCGTTTAGCACTCCTAGCGGACGCTAGCAGTATTGTGTCCTTCCATTTGGGTTACATGGGGCTCCCGCGACTTTCCAGCATCTGGTGGATAAAGTGCCTCATCCTCATCATAGAGTGCTGCCTACCTGGATGATGTAATTATCTATTCCAGCCCTTGGGAAGAACACCTTTAGCAGGTATAAGCTTTTTTGCAGTCATTAAGAGAATGTTTCTTTGAATTAATTTATGCCAAATATTTAGGCTACTTGGTGGGCTGGGGTTCAGAGCAACCACAGTGTTCTAAAGTTGATGCCATACTGAAATGGCCCATCCGAAGACTAAGAGGCAGGTTCAAGCCTTTCTCGGATTAGCAGGCTACTATCACTGGTTTGTGCCCCGTTTCGCTGAGAGAGCGGCTCCCTTGACCAATCTCACAAATAAGGGGAGTCCAAACACGTGGTATGGGATGCTAAAATAGCAGCTGCATTTGGTGACTTGAAACAAGCTCTTACATCAGCACCAGTTTTGAAAGATCAAAACTTTTCTTTGCCTTTCATTCTCCAGATGGACGCTTTGGACACAGGTTGTGTTTCTGAATCGGAAACTGCTGGACCAGGAAACCATGTATGCAGCCGTAGAGTAGGAGGCCCTGGCAATTAAGTGGATGATCACTCAGCTGAGGTACTATCTCTTAGGCCGCGAGTTCACCCTGGTGATGTACCATGCACTATTACAGTGAATGGCCTTACACAAGGAGTCAAACCCGCGAGTCACGAGGTGATTCTTGGACCTACAGCCATACAAGTTTTCGGTCATTAATGCTGGGGTACACTGCAAACCAATGCCAATGCCCTTTCTCAGTGTCACAACCTCTCGGATAGTGGGACAGTGTCACATACATGCGCATGGGGGGCAGCTAAAAGAAACAAAAGAAGGTAATTCCATGATAGGCCGGGGGTGTTGGGGTGCAGTAAACCTTTCTGTGTTATCCCTGCAGACCAGAGACGGGAAACTCTAACTGATTCTGATGACGCCACTTCCGGTCCCGCCCTGATGACATCACTTCCAGTTCCAGACCTAAGAATGACACTCCCGGTTCCAGACTCCAAGAATGTCACTTCCGGTTCCTGGTCCAGATGACATCACTTCCGCCAACCAGCAATAAAAGAAATCCAACCACCTCTTTGCAATCCGTTCTGTTGTGGACTAAATCTGTACACTTCTGTGCAACCAAAACCTTATTTTTGCAGCCTGAATCAAGTATACAGATGGCTGCCCCAAAACCTCTTTTGGTGTTAAGGCCTATTTATTTCACAAGGTGAAAATAGTCTCAGACAGAGTGATTATGAAGCTGGAAACTGAAGGTGTGATGATGAATGCTGTTAGTGCATATGCCTCGCAAGTTGGATGTGCAATGGTTGAGAAAGAAGATATCTGGAGTGAGTTGGATGAAGTGATGGACAGTGTACCCAAGGGACAGAGAGTAGTGATTTGAGTGGATTTCAATGGACATATTGGTGAAAGGAACAGAGGAGATGAGGTGATGGCTAGGTATGGTGTCAAGGAGAGGAATGATGAAGATCAGATGATAGTGGATTTTGCTAAAAGGATGGACATGGCTGTGGTGAATATGCATTTTAAAAAGAGGGTGGAACATAGGGTGACATACAAGAGTGGAGGAAGATGCACACAGGAAGATTATATCATATGCAGGAGGGTCAATCTGAAGGAGATAAAAGACTGCAAAGAGGTGGCAGGGGAAAGTGTAGTTAGGCAACATAGGATGGTGGTCTGTAAGATGACGTAGGAGATCAAGAAGAGGAGGAGAGTGAGGGCAGAGCCAAGGATCAAATGTTGGAAGTTAAAAAAGGAAGACTGCAAGTTTGAGTTTAGGAAGTAGGTAAGACAAGCACTGGGTAGCAGTGAAGACTTACCAGAGAGCTGGGCAACTGCAGCAGAAGTAGTAAGAGTGACAGCAAGAAGGGTGGAATGGGGAAATATAGAAGACTATACAGAAGAAGAGGTCGGTGAAGAAGAAGTGGGATAGCCAGAGAAATGCAAAAGATGGACAAGAGTACAAGGAGATAAGGTGTAAGGTGAAGGGAGTGGTGGCAAAGGCTAAAGAAAATGCGTATGATGAATTGTGTGAGAGGTTGGACACTAAGGAAGGAGAAAAGGATCTGTACCAATTAGCTAGACAGAGAAAGTGAGCTGGGAATGATGTGCAGCAGGTTAGGGTGATAAAGGATAAAGATGGAAACGTACTCACAAGCGGGGAAGGTGTGTTGAGCAGATGGAAAGAGTACTTTGAGAGGCTGATGAAAGAAGAGAATGAGAGAGAGAGAAGGTTGGATGATGTGGAGATAGTGAATCAAGAATTGCAACAGATTAGCAAGGAGGAAGTAAGGACAACTATGAAGAGGATAAAGAATGTCGGTCCAGATGGCATGTGGAAGCATGGAGGTGTTTAGGAGAGATGGCAGTAGAGTTTTTAACCAGATTGTTTAATGGAATCTTGGAAAGTAAGAGGATGCCTGAGGATTGGAGAAGAAGTGTATTGGTACCAATTTTTAAGAATAGGGGGGATATGCAGAGCTATAGTAACTACAGGGGGATAAAAGTGATGAGCCACAGCATGAAGTTATGGGAAAGAGTAGTGGAAACTAGGTTAAGAAGTGAGGTGATGATTAGTAAGCAGCAGTATAGTGTCATACCAAGAAAAAGCACCACAGATGCAATGTTTGCTCTGAGGATGTTGATGGAGAAGTATTGAGAAGGCCAGAAGGACTTACATTGTGTCTTTGTGGACCTGGACAAAGCATATGACAGGGTGCCTTCAGAGGAGTTGTGGTATTGTATGAGGAAATTGGGAGTGGCAGAGAAGTACGTAAGAGTTGTACAGGATATGTATGAGGGAAGTGTGACAGTGGTGAAGTCTGCGGTGGGAATGATGGATGCATTCAACATGGAGGTGGGATTACATCAGGGATCAGCTCTGAGCCCTTTCTTATTTGCAATGGTGATGGACAGGTTAACAGATAAAATTAGACAGGAGTCCTCTTAGACTATGATGTTTGCTGATGACATTGTGATCTGTAGTGAGAGTAGAGAGCAAGCTGAGGGGACCCTGGGGAGGGGGAGATATGTTCCAGAGAGGAGAGGAATGAAAGTCAGTAGGAACAAGACAGAATCACATGTATGTGAATGAGAGGAAGGTCAGTGGAATGGTGATGATGTGGGGAATAGAGTTGGCGAAGGTGGAGGAGTTTAAATACTTGGGATCAACAGTACAGAGTAACAGGGATTGTTGAAGAGAGGTGAAAAAGAGAGTGCAGGCAAGGTGGAATGGGTGGAGGACAGTGTCAGGAGTAATTTGTGACAGACGGTTCTCAGCAAGAGTGAAAGGGAAGGTCTACAGGACGGTAGTGAGACCAGCTATGTTATATGGGTTGGAGACAGTGGCACTGACAAGAAAGCAGGAGACAGAGGTTGAGGTGCAGAGTTAAAGATGTTAAGATTTGCATTGGGTGTGACAAGGATGGACAGGATTAGAAATGAGTAAATTAGAGGGTCAGCTCAGGTTGGAAGGTTGGGAGACAAAATCAGAGAGGCAAGATTGCATTGGTTTGGACATGTGCAGTGGAGGAGAGATGCTGGGTATATTGGAAAAAGGATATTAAGGATAGAGCTACCAGGGAAGAGGAAAAGAGTAACGACTAAGAGAAGGTTTATGGATGTGGTGATAGAGGACATGCAGGTGATGGGTGTAACATAGCAAGATGCAGATATGGAAAAAGATGATCCGCTGTGGCAACCCCTAACGGGAGCAGCTGAAAGAAGAAGATTAAACCTAGACAGGTTTCTCCCTTTAATTGTGCCTTGGCATACTGTGTTAAAAAACAGTCACTGATTACATCTGGTCAACATATGGCTTTAACCCGCTAACCAGTGTGAAATGTGAGAATGTTGTACTGTTATATTTATAAAAATATGGCTACATGACAACATTGGAGACTCAGCAATTCAACTGGATGAACTAACCATCTTCAGAGTAGATAGAAACTCATCTTTGACTGGTAAGACTCACAATGGTGGATTATATGTTTATGTAAACAGAAACTGGGGTAGTTATATGCTACGGTTCAGTGCTGTTAGAGATTTTAGCAGTACTGCCAATCAAGTGACTCAGCTACAGTACATCTCCATCATTAGAAAACTCTAGACGAGAACAGGCCATTCAGCCCAACAAAGCTCGCTAGTCCTATCCAATTATTTCTTCCAAAAAAACATCAAGTCGAGTTTTGAAAGTCCCCAACGTCTTACTGTCTACCACACTACTTAGTAGCTTATTCCAAGTGTCTATCGTTCTTTGTGTAAAGAAAAACTTCCTAATGTTTGTGCGAAATTTACCCTTAACAAGTTTCCAACTGTGTCCCTGTGTTCTTGATGAACTCATTTTAAAATAACAGTCTCAATCCACTGTACTAATCCATCCATTTTCCAACCCGCTGAATCCGAACACAGGGTCACGGGGGTCTGCTGGAGCCAATCCCAGCCAACACAGGGCACAAGGCAGGAACCAATCTCGGGCAGGGTGCCAACCCACCGCAGTCCACTGTACTAATTCCCTTCATAATTTTAAACACTTCAATCATGTCACCTCTTAATCTTCTTTTGCTTAAACTGTATAGGCTCAGCTCTTTTAATCTTTCCTCATAATTCAACCCCTGTAGCCCTGGAATCAGCTTAGTCACTCTTCTCTGGACCTTTTCTAGTGCTGCTATGTCCTTTTTGTAGCCTGGAGACCAAAACTGCACACAGTACTCAAGATGAGGCCTCACTAGTGCATTATAAAGGTTGAGCATAACCTCCTTGGACTTGTACTCCACACATCGTGCTATACAACCTAACATTCTGTTAGCCTTCTTAATGGCTTCTGAACACTGCCGGGAAGTCTATAGCTTAGAGTCCACTGTGATTCCTAAATCCTTCTCATAAGGTATAGTCTTGATTTTCCGACCGCCTATCGTGTATTCAAACCTTACATTTTTACTTCCTATGTGTAATACTTTACATTTACTGACATTTCATCTGCCACAAATCTGCCCAAGCCTGTATGCTGTCCAAGTCCTTCTGTAATGATATAACGGATTCCAAATTATCTGCTAATCCACCTATCTTGGTGTCATCTGCAAACTTAACCAGCTTGTTACTTATATTCCTATCTAAATCATTTATATATATTAAAAATAGCAGCGGTCCTAGCACTGAACCCTGTGAGCACCACTTTTAACATCGGCCAATTCTGATGAGGTTCCTTGCACCATCACACTCTGCTTCCTGTGTCTGAGCCAGTTCTGCACCCATCTAAAAACATCACCCTGAACTCCCACTTCTTTTAATTTGATGCCCAACCTCTCATGTGGCACCTTATCAAATGCTTTCTGAAAGTGCAGATAAATAATATCATATGCTCCACTTTGATCGTATCCTTTTGTTGCCTCCTCATAGAATTCCAGCATGTTAGTAAAACATGACCTCCCTCTTCTGAACCCATGCTGACTGTTCAGAATAACTCCTGTCCTTGCCAGGTGTTGCTCAATCTTATCCTTAATAATTCCTTCCATTAATTTTCATGTGATGCATGTTAAGCTTACTGGCCTATAGTTGCTTGGATCTGCCCTGTCACCCTTTTTATATAATGGGATGATATTTGTCATTTTCCAGTCTTTTGGAATCTCTCCAGTGCGCAATGACTTCCTAAAAATATGTGTCAAGAGTTTATATATGTACTCACTAGCCTTCTTAAGAACACGAGGATAAATATTATCTGGTCCTGGTGATTTGTTTGATTTCAGTTTATTTAATCTGAGCAGCACTTCTCCCTCTACAATTTCCAAATCCCTCAGTACCTCCTTAGTAGTCGCGTTTATCTCTGGGAGGTTATCCACTTGCTCACTTGTAAACACCTCAGAAAAATGTAAGTTTAGGGCATCCGCTATTTCACTGTCTGTATCTTTTAATTTCCCTTTACTATTTCTGATGTACTTGACCTCCTCATTGACTGTTCTTTTACTACTAAAATACTGAAAGAATCTCTTAGGGTCTTCTTTTGCCTTATCTGCTATATTCCTCTCCAACTGTCTTTTAGCCTTCCTGATATCCTTCTTAATGGTTGCCCTCATGTTCTCATACACTCTGCGATTCACTTTGCAGTCATTAGTTTTGTATGCCTTATAAAGCAGTTTTTTCCTTTGCAACTTCCTTTTTAAATCTTTATTAATCCACTGTTTTGTTTTTTTTTGTTTCCTATTAATTACAAATTTAGGTATGTATATGTTCTGCATTACATGTAAAACATTTTTAAACCTGTTTCACTGCTCCTCGACTGTCTCCACACTTAAAAGCTTATCCCAGTGTATCCTACTTAGACATTGTCGCATCTGCTCAAAGTTAGCCCTACCAACTTAACAATTTTAGTCTTTGCATCTGTACTCTTACAAAATACTGAGAATTGTATTACATTATGGTCACTTGACCCTAGTGGTTCAATCACCTCTACACCCTCAATTCTATCCTGATTATTACAAAATACCTAATCCAGACAGGCTTCACCCTGTGTTGGTGCTTTAATATGCTGTGTTAAACAACAGTCACTGATTACTTCTAAAAACTCCTGTTTTTCTGCTCCTCCATCTGCAAGGTTATCCCAGTTAATATTTGGATAATTAAAGTCCCCCATAACTATAATGTCTCCCTGTAAACTTGCCTTTTTGATATTACTAAAAGGATGTGTGTTGAAATTACTGTCTGAATTGGGTGGTCTATAACACACTCCTCAAATAAGACCTCTTTCCCTAATATTTTTCAGGTGAAGCCACATGTGTCACTAAGATGGGGTTCATCATCCAACTGAAGAGTACTTACATTTAAATCCTGTTTGGCATAAACAGCAACCTCACCTCTTTTTCTGTTCTGATAATCCTTCCTAAAAAATGTGTATCCCTCTATGTTACACTCATCCCTATCTTTGTTATTTAGCCTTTTTTCCATTATTGCTATAATATATCATAATTATGTTCTGCTACATACAACTCCAACTCACTTACCTTATTTTTGATACTTCTAGCATTAAGGCAAGCTATTTTTAATGTGTTACTCCTTCTACATTTAAATGTTTGCTTAGAATTTACATTACTATGCATTTTTATTTCTACGCCATTGTTTGTTCTTCCATGTATAGATCTAAACCTGGCCTGTCCTAAACTCCCTGCCCCCCGCATTCCCTAGTTTAAACAATCCTCGACTAGCCTACACATATGCCTCCCCAATACATTGTTGGCCCTCCAATTCAGATGTAACCCATCACGGCGGAACAGGTCCCATCTGTTCCAAAAGGAGTCCCAATGCCCCATAAACCTATACCCTTCTACCCTGCACCAAGATTTGAGCCACGTGTTAAGCCTTCTATCTTACTTGGACTGGCGCATGGCACAGGCAGAACTTCGGAGAAGAATACCTTGTCAGTTCTACTCTTCAGCTTGGCATCTAACTCCTTGAATTTGGATCGCAGAACTGACAGACTACCCTTATGTATGTCATTTGTTCCAACATGGGCAATGACAACTGGATCCACCCCTGCTCTGGCCAGGAGCCTATCCACCCTTCCAGGGAGGTCTCCCACCTGTGCTCCCGGAAGTTAACACACCGTGCGAGAAACTCTCTCTCTGGAGCACACCTGCTCTTCAATCCCCCTAATGATTGAGTCCCCAACTATCACTACCTCTCTATTTTTGGGAATTGGTTTTGAGGTGGCCTGTTGGGGCTCCTCATCCCTGCCTACCACCTCAGAATTATTAAAGACACCGTGCAGCTCCGCAAGGACATGATAACGGTTTGACACTTCAAATTCTAAACATGCTGAGCTGCTGGATGCTGAGACACAATGAAAGGCCGCTGATATGTACCAGGGAGGGGGGTGAGTATAAGGGCCCATACAGCTGCTTGTCCCAATCAAACAACAATAATGAGGACACATACCACCTGATTTTCGAGTGTATTGCCAACTGACAATGGTGGCCACATCATGAATGGTGACACCTTCTCCATATTTTACAGGGGATGCACAGCAGGCCTACTGTAACCTGGAAGAGGCCGTTGTGGACTACCACACCTTGAAGAGGGTTTTATTGGGCTGGTACAGGTTCACAGTAACTTGCCTGACCCAACATAAACTTTCAAACTGTGGAGATGAGTGCAAGTGTTCACCACACCTCCAGCCAGACTGAGCAACCTTAGAAATGATGCCAGTTGGGCCTCAAAGCCCAAGCCAACCATCAGAGACGCCAAGAAGCATCTCAGGAGGAAAAAGCAATCAAAGTATGCAAGGAATGTGGCTGTCATCATAAAGGGTCAGCCTACCAATTAGTAAATGCCATCTGCTCATCACTTTGTACTTGACCGTGATCTGTTGTACTGAGTGGTGGACAACCAGGGTGAATTCTGAGCCAAATCCACGTCCTCCGAGTGAGAGATATGTGATTTGACTCATGTTCACAAATGTTTTGGCATATTTGGGTGCTGAAAAACTTGAGCGGATCATGGCATGTTTCTTTTGGCCCAGCATGCACAAGGAGGTGAGCTGCCTTTACAGATCTTTCCCAGAGTGCCAGTTGACCCAAATACCCTTGCATGATTGTGCTCCTCTTCTCCCCCTGCCAATCATTGACATTCCCTTCAAGCAGCTTTGTATGGACATCATTGGACCGCTTGAACCTTCGACCAGGGGGCTATGATACCTGGTACACAGTGGCCATACCCCTCTGGGTGGCTAATTCCAAGACTATAGCCGGGAACTTGTAGGGGTCTCCTTGCATGTCAGCATCTCCAGCACACCTTTCAAGCTGCATACCTACAGGGAGGTCACCAGATTGCTCAGCATCCACCATCACAAAACGTTAATTTAACACCCCTAGACGGATGGCCTAGTTGAGTGCTTTAACCAGAGACACAAGCAAATGTTGAAGAAGATGGTGCAGACAGACAAGAAGAACTGGGATCAGTTCTTGCCTATCGACGTTTTCACCTTCTGCGAGGTACCGCAGACTTCAAGTGGATTCTTCTCTGTTGAGCTGCTGCACAGCGCTGCCCTACCATAACATTATCGACTATGTCTTGAGTCATGCAACTGTTTCATGTGGCTCTGCCCAATGGTAAAAGAGACAGGGTCATAGTACTCCCCACACCCCAGTTGAAACTGCCCACTGGCAGTGGCCTTACAAGATCGGGGAGCGAAATGGCCTCATAGATTACCTAGTCTACCAGTCCGAGGAAGCACAGCTACAATGTCAACCTCCTGAAGCCCTGGGCCGACCACTTCTCCAGTGACAACGGGGCCACTCCCACACTGTCACTCTTTATGGATGCCAGAAAGTTAAACTACAGCAACACCCTTACGTCCCAGCAGAAAAAGGAACTGGGAGCATGATTACCTTGGTTCAGGAGGACGCTGATCCAAAACTGAGCCGGACAGCAGTGATTGCCCAAAATATCATGACTGAAACCTGGAGCAGTCTTATTGTTTCCCAGAGGCCAAGAAGGCAGAGGTGGCACTGGAGATATGTTGCATGCTGGAACTAGGTGTGATAGAGGCCAGTCACAACTTGGGGTCCACCATGATCGCATTATTCCCCAAGCCTGACAGGAGTTGGTGCTTCTGCAATAACTTCCGTTGGCTTAATCAAGTTTCCTGTTTTGACGCCTATTCCATGCTGAGGATGGACAACCTCCTGGAGCAAATGGGAAACACTCGGTATTTGTCCACCATTGATATAATGAAACAATGACAGATGCTGTGAAGGAAAAGACAGCATTTAGCATCCCTATGGGCTGCTGGCAGTATCGCATCCTACCCTTCAGGCAACACTGTCTGGTGGACAGACTGATTCTGCCCCACAATACCAATAGTGCTGCCTACCTCAATGATATCATCATCTATTCCAGCATCTGGGGGAACATTTGTTGCACGTCACGAACATTCTCTGCACCATTTGTGATGCTGATTTATGGATCAACCCCCAGAAATACTATTTTGGGTTGACCAAGGCTATGCGGTGGGTGGTAGATGGATCAAGCCACATATTCTGCCACATAGGTGCAAGCTTTCCTAGGATTAGCTGGTTACTACCACAAGTTTGTTACCTGGTTCTCTGAACAAGCTGCACCTCTCACCAGACTGATAAGGAAGAAGGTGCCTAACATGGTGGCATGGAACCCAACAACAGAAACACTGTATTGTCAGACCAGTCCACTTTTAGCTTTGCACTACCTCCACTTCCTCCCTATGAATGGTGACTGGTAACAGGGGCTTCGAGACAAGTTAAAAAAAAACCACCACTAACTATTTGTCTAGCTGATGTTGAGCAGCAGGTGGTTGAGATAAGTACATGAGATAAGTCCTCCATCAGCCTCCTGTACTCCAACTCATCTCCACTATGAATGGAGCAACCTATGATGGAGGAGCCATCTGATAACTTCTCTAGATGGCAAGACCAGAAGTCCTTTGTGTACAGGGTAAACAAGAAGGAAGGATGGATGAATGGAGGTGCCACCATTTCTGA
This sequence comes from Erpetoichthys calabaricus, assembly GCF_900747795.2. Classification (NCBI taxonomy): domain Eukaryota; kingdom Metazoa; phylum Chordata; class Cladistia; order Polypteriformes; family Polypteridae; genus Erpetoichthys; species Erpetoichthys calabaricus. The sequence continues at coordinate 53,268,885 of NC_041411.2, forward strand.
CACACAGCCTCTGACCATCACAAACTTCCATCTATTAGACAGGTAGTTCATGATCCAGGAGACTTTAGGGGCATCAAGATACATAGCCTTTAGCTTGTTCCCTAATCTGTGAAACATAATTTTGTTAAAGGCACCAGAAAAAATAACACGATTCTGACTGTGGTACCAACTTTGTCCACATGGGAGTAGACTCCATGGAGCATATAAATCATAGCATCCTCCACACCTGTATGTGCATGGTAAGCAATCATCAGAGGATCAAAATGGTCTGTAACCAGGGTCTGAAGTTGTTTCAAAACCAGCCTCTCAAAGGTCTTCAAAACATAAGGAATGAACGCAACTGTTTAAAGTCCTTGGGGGAACTGGATAGCCCCATATTTCAGACTGGGACCACAAAAGATATTTTCCACAGGAAGGTAACCTTCTGTAAACTCAGGAAAACCAGCATCACAGGTTCTGATGTCCATAAGAGAAAAAGTATACCAAAAGATAGAAACAGTAGCAAACAATAACAACAAACAGCAAACATTGAAGCATCAGTAGTTGGCAGCCTTTTTTGGCGGCACCAGACACACAATTACAATTAATTTATGCAGACTGCTATGCTGCTCTGCTATGTCTCTGCCATTCCATCTGAGGACCATGTGAACCACATCAGACCAGAGACCCATCAACATATTAAAGCAAACAGCTTCCTGTTAGCCTAAACAAGAAAAACTGATTATTATCCAAGTTGTATTGGTATTATTGTCACACTCATTTTACTCTTCTGGAATTTTGGGCACAATTGTATGAATAAAAAGTGTACCACTCTCTTCTGCCTGTTCTGGTACTCTGTCTAGTTGCCTGGGTTTAAAGATGTAAAAGAAAGTAGGAAGTATTGAATTACAGTAGCAGTCAACCCTGACAGTGACTCGGCTGGTAACAGTAAACATATAATAGCTATAGGTAAGACTTGTTTCATTCTGTTCAGGTCTACATAATAAAGCATCTGAAAGTTAAAATAGAGTCATCTTAAGACCTCATGATAAAATAGATTTGAAAATAGCACAATGCTGAACACACTCAGGCATTCACATGGAACCCATTTAAACAGTCAGGTTAAGCCATAAGTCCTTTAAATGCATGAGGGAATCAATGACAACCCCCAGGGAAAACATCCAGAATCTACACATAGACAGCAAGAAGAAAATTTCAGAGATAACTTTGTGTGAAGAGCCTTTTTCATTATTTATAATTAGAAAGATATATGTAACTGAGATGCAGAGGAACACTGTGTCCAAGAAAAGGAGCATTGGATATTAAAAACTTAGGCACTTTAAACAAAACAATATGTGACTTAAAACTGAGCATCAGACACAATGTTTACAAACAGTAATACACATGCAATAATTGCTGTGGCTTAGTTTCTGTTTACTTGTTTATCACAAAATGGGTTCAGATATGCAAAAACAAAACTACAACACTTATATATCAGTACTCTTTAATATGAAGTTGTCTTTTAGAACAAAAGTCAACCTTAATTAGTTTTCAAAGGAACACAAGTCCAGAAGACTTCAAAGGCATTATGTTGAGAGCTGTCCTCTGTGGAGGGGTGGGGCTACACAATTGCATCAGGCAATCAGTTACTCATTATTACCATGAGATATGAGAAATGTTGGTGAATGCAGCAGATTTTTCCTTTTGTTTGATTAGTGTCTGTGTAAAAGTGTATTTTCTCTGTAAATGAACCACATCTACTGCCCCATATGTCACTATTTATTTCTAAAACAAATTGCATCATAACACTTATATTACGCATCAACCACGCTGTAGCTCAACTCGGACAAAAAGTTCTCTCAGCTCAAGTCTTGTTTATCTGGTGTGTGAGGTCCCTGGAATTGAATAGGGTAAATAATACATTGTTATTTGGAACACATGCATATTCATGTGTTCCGTTTCTACAATGATCTGGGTAAATGTAGGATGACAGGAAATGCAAGGCAAGAAATGTTGAACACATACCTAAAACAGGCAAGAAATGTTGAACACATACCTAAAACAGAAACTTTTTTCATGTTATAGTACTAATGACAAAATTTTGACATGAAGTGTATGATGTGCGAAGACTGAAGTCCAAATATCAAATAAACACTTTCACAAAAGGTACAAGTATAACAAAACAAGTGTGCTTTTATTCAAGAATATAACCAAAGAAAAAGAAATTCGGTTAGGGTATAACACTCACACAACCACTTGGGTGGTGCAGCGATATGAACCGCTGACTCCTTTACAAGTACCTTAAATTTGCACCAGCTGTTACAGACTCAAATCAAATGTATGTTTTTATTCTACAATAGTAACAATAACAGCAGCTCACTGCTCAAAACAGTAAATCTAGGAAGCGCCCAGAATTGAACCCATGACCTTTTGATTAGAACTGTTAACTTGATTCTTTAGCTCTAACGAGCCTGTCATTGTGTGAGGCAAAATATTGACACACTAAGCTGGAATATGCAAGGGATTGTTGGCTTTATTAAAACAAAATCTGCTTTAGAATTAGGAAAAAGGTACAAGACGAACATGACCGTTTTGGTGTACAATCAACATGGAAAACACTGGAAAAAATTAAATGTTTTAGTTACTGAATCTGTTTATGTTAACAGGTTACACCTAAACATGTTTAGTCATTTTAAACAAATCAAAAAGTTCAGTGTAACATAATTCACTGAGGTTAATTTAACTTAAAATAGGTTAGGAATCATTAAAATTGTAAGAGTATGAATAGTATTGTTTTGAACCTTTGCAAATGAATCTCCTCAGCAATTCTGGACTAAGATTGTTAGATCATATTATTGTGTGAAATGATAAATTGTTTCCAGCTACTACCAATAAAATAATCTATATATGAATTTATATTTGTTTCATTAATTTCCACCTGCCCTGTACTAAATATTTATGATGTTGTTCAGACACAGTATAACTACAGTATATATTAGTTTTGGTTTTACATAAATAAATGTTTAGCAACAAAGAAACATCTAGAAAACTGAAGTGGATGAGTACATTTTTTAATGGTTTGACTTTAAAAGATCATTATGCAGAGTCCTTGGGTGTCAGGCCACTTAATTATTATTTTAGTTTGCCCTATTTGCTATTGTTTCCAGTTAAGAAATTTTTGTTCTGTTCTTGGTTTTTGATTTTTGGTTTGCAAATCTAACTTTGATATAAGATGAGTTGACTTACAGTTTTAAATTATGCTTGTTTTTTTGAGAATCCATATATCTCAGTCATTTCATCTCTCATACTGTGATTTGCAAGTCAGTATACACACTAGGTACTTAGTTTGGTAGAGTATCTTTTAAGATTTCACAAGACTTGGAATCTAGTCAGAGGAATCCTAAAGACAGATGAGACCTCTGCTAAATGGTTCACAGACTGCAAACACTGTTTTGTATGGTGTAGAAGGTGTGACTTGCATCATGAAACATTCATCTGAGAAATCCATTGCACAAATAAGCCACATGATTTATAGGCTTAGATTCAATTCTTAAACATATTGCTTCTGTAACATACAGTATAAATTAACACTCCCAGTCCTTTTTAGAATCCATACTCTCTTCCATGGTTCTCAGTTGAAGCTGGCCCATTCTAGTCTTCCAGTATATTTCTCCATCCTCACCTGTTCATGTCGGAAGGGAAACATGAGTTTAGGATTCAGAAAAAATCGTACTCTTGTTGTAGCAGTTCTAAACTGCAAAAAATACATATGCAAAAACCAGACATAAAAACTTTAAATGTGAGTTGTTTTGCTTGTATTTAGTAAAAAAATGTCTGTCAAAGGGGTAAGCAAAATTTACTTTACAAGATTTGTTAAAGTAAGATAAATAACTGTAAATACAAATTTTTGAATAAGTCAATAATTTTTGCAATAAGCAAATCTAGATGTAATATTATGATTTAAATACTTTTCACTTAGCTTAGATTTCATTTTTTGTAGTGTCAGATGTATTATCTGGTTCACTGGCATGGCTACAGCCCTGAGGAATGTTCCTACAGTAGGTGCTGTAGCAAGATGTTTTAGGCTGATTTGAGCTATTCATCCCCATAAACCTAAGAAACAACAATGGCATAACAATATTTAAACTACAAACTTGCATTCCTGTTAGATCTAAATTTTTCAGTTTGACGTTTGAATCTTGTTTTGGCTTTGGTGCATATTTGATTGTCTTTGTTATTGTCCCCCAATTTATTTAACAATAATGTTCATCTTCTGGTCCATTTCCACCTTATCAACTGCGTGTTCTCATCCTGTGGAAGGAAGACTCTCCTGGTTTCTGTAGTACCCAGAAATGCTTGAGATGACCGCTGCTGCAACACCAGTAGCATTCTCAGGTCCGTTTGAAAAAATGAGCCTGCAGCATTTCCTCGGGTAGTCAGAGTCAGGAGGCAGCAGCCAATGCCCATCATAAGGACAGAAGGAGAGAATCTGTGATTATTTTTGTGTATTTTGGCTGAGCTCAACTGGAAAAGTGTTAGTTGAAAAAAAAAATCTTTTATTGAACCCGGGACTCATCAAGGGAGAGGAAAGTTCATTGTACCACGTGAACGTCACCAAGAGAATAAAACTGAATAATAAACAAAAAAGCCCTAACTTTTACAAGTAGCCAAAATTTACTCTGGGTGTTACAGAATCAAATCAAATGTATGTTTTTAATTATATTGTAGAAATAATAATAACAGCTCACTACTCAAAACACGGAGTGCCCGGTGTCGAACGTGGGGCCTTCGGGTTATATGGCAGCCATTCTTACCTATGCAGCATTGAAGAATACGTGTAAATTCCCTGTCTATTTACATTTGAGCTTCAGATTTTAACTCATTGACAGCCACATGTAAATTGAATGCTTTTTTTTTCCTTTGGTTTTATTCTTGAATAAGAGCACACGTGTTTATTTGATATTTGGATTTAAGTCTTCATACATTATACACTTCTCGTCATTATTATTATAACATGGAAAGAGTTTCTGCTTTAGGTATGTGTTCAGAATTTCTTGCATTTCTCACATTTCCTTTCATCCTACACTTACCCAGATCTTTGTAGACATGGAACACACATGAAATGCATGTATTCCAAATAACAATATACTGTAGGTGCGAAAGGATTTAAGGTGGGCTGGGATTACAAGTATTTTTGTAGGCTTCAGGAATTCTAGTGTTAATAATTTAATTCATAAGCCAGATAATACCCACAGCACATATTAAACACTACAGCACAAGCTCCATTTAATCAACAATGTAGAAAATTTAATAACACCAATTAAGATACTAACACAGCATTTAGAAAATACACAACATGGAAGAAACAATGCACACGTTACTAAAAGCATTGCCAATATTATAGAATAAATTAATCTAAAATGTATAAGGTGACGTGTATTATTTTCACTATACAAGATATGTGGATTTCTATGAGTCTGAGTAAAGTATGGTTAATGCTTTACTGGTCTATTAGATCAATAAAACTTTCAGCCCAGCAAGCTTGTCAATCCTATTCACATAGACTCTCTAAAATAATACCTAGTTGTGATTTGACTGTGGTTAAAGTCATATCCTTTACCACACTATTGGGTAATTTATTCCATGTGTCTATGGCTAATTGTATAAAGAAAAACTTTCTAACATTTGTATGAAACTTGCCCTTCCAACTGTGTCCCCATATGACAACAGGCAGCCTTTGTACTAATTTCTTTCATAATTTTAAACACTTCAATCATGTCACCTTTTAATATCTGTTTGATCTCTTTACATAGGTTCCAATCAGGATAGATGCTATATATTTTGTGATTTTTCTTTTGTAATGGTTCCAGTATATACATTTGCACATACATGCTTTTCATGTTCATAGCAGTCTGCATGGTGCATGCAAAAAATAATTTTTAATACTCAAAACCATACTAATTTGGTTAGACTATCATGCCAGCTCCATGATGCACGCTGCAATAAGTTAGTCTTAATACTTTAAATACTTACATTTGGTGTGCAGACAGCAGCTTTTTACAGAAGCTCTGAATTAGCTGTTTTTCTTTGCGTTTATTTATTTTACTAGGTAGTAGATCTGATTAATTTTAGAATTAAATTTGATCTGGCTTCTGGTTTGTCATAGAAAGTAAACATTGGAAATCATATAAACAGATTTTACATTTCCCAATGATCTGCTGTTGTCATCACAAACCCAAGTGCCATCTCATCCTCATTGCCTTGCAGACAGGTTGGGAACATAGGAGAAGTCACTGAAGGCTTCCTTACATCTGTAACACACGGAAGCATATGACAAACTGAGAAACTAAAAATGGAGATTATTACATATTTCCGTAATCAGTTTTTAGCATTGTGATCTTGAGTATCTAAGCAGCTCCATTTCACCCTATCACAGGAGTATTTTGTCCAAAGATGGAGAGGGTGAAGACCTGGAGCAATAATAAAAACAAGACAGAAAGGATTCAAAACTGGTGTTCCATCCATTGTAATGAGCAGTGTTTGATCACTCTCTAATAAGATGTTTAAACTGCATTCATAGTGACCAGTGCTGATCAACTTTGCACTATACTCTGCTGTCTGTTTAGTCTCACTGAGGCTGCAGAAAGCCTTAGTGAGTTTTGCAATGACTTCCGCCGGCTTAACCAAGTCTCAAGTTTCAATGCCTATTCCATGCCAAGAGTGGACTACCTACTAGAGCTCCTAGGATACACGAGTTATCTGTCCGCTCTTGACATGACAACAGCTGGGTGGCAGATTACCTTGACGAAAGAAAAGACCACATTTAGCACCACTAGCAGCCACTGGCAGTATCACGTCTTACCCTTTGGGCTGCATGGGGCACCAATGACCATCCAGTGTCTGATGGACAGACTGGTCAAACCCCACAATGCTTATAGAGCTGTTTACCTCGATGATATTGTCATCTATTCCAGCACCTGGGAAGAGCACCTTCTGAATGTGATGAACATCCTCTGTACTATCCACAGTGCCAGTCTGCGGATCAACCCCCAAACATTCTAATTCGGGTTGACCAAGGATAGATATCTCAGCTATGTGGTAGGTGGAGGACAGATCAAACCACAGTGGTCTAAAGTTGCCACCATATGAGACTGGCCCTTGCCAGAAACAAAGAGGCAGGTACAAGCTTTCCTAGTGTTAGCAGTGTAGCAGTGCTACAGATTGATGGACTCCATTTCCCAGCTGCTCCAAGGGTATTTCCCTGATTGGACGTCTGCAACGGGCACAGGGGCTGCTGGGGACAAGAAGGGCTGGCGGGAGTGTTAAAAGGGAGCTGGCCAAGCAACAAAAGGGACCAGTTCTCTGTGTTTGTGCTCACCCATTTGTCTCGTCTGCCATAACCCCTGTGGAATATCGGTTGTACTCTGGATCGTGAACCTGTAAGATGGTATGGACTGTCTCGTGCCTGCCTGTTATGTGAGTATGTTGGATTGGTAATTGTGCTTCATTGGAGGGAGCACTTCCCAAATATCATCACCCTTCACCGCATTAGGACTGCTGGTAGGAATGTTTATTACATTACTTACGTAAAGCTGTTCCCGGGATTGTTATCTTTTACTCTATACCACTTCTTCTGTTATTGCAGTATTTGGATTGTGTTAAGGACTTGGTCATGAGAGTTTATTGTTGTGTGTTAGTATTTGTTATCGCCGTAGGAGAAGGGGAGGGTTACCTATACATTAGTTGTTTATTTTTCCTTTTCAGTCAATATACTGCATAGTTTTTTATTTGATTTGCTGTTAAATAGTGTCTCTGTATTGGTTTGGTCAAGGCTGTGTGCATTCCTGGAATCCCCACCAAAAAAATAAACAAATCACTGTCCTGTTGATGGTGTGAATCTGAGTGGCACCAGACTGCCACAGCGGGTTACTACCATAGGCTTGTACCCCATTTCTCTGAGCAAGCTATGTTCCACACAGAACTGTCAAGAAAGAAGGCGCCCAATACAGTCACGTGGACCCTTGTGATGAAAATCACATTCTGTGACTTAAAGATGGCCATCATTTGTGCTCCAATTGTACTGTTTCGTGACTTCTCTCTTCCTTTTCTCCTCCAGACCAACGCCTTAGTGCCATGGCTTTGGTGCCATGCTGAGCCAAGTTGTCAACGGAGCTGAACACCCCTTCATGTACCGAAGAAGGAAACTGCTGGAGACAAGGTATGTGGTGATTGAGCAGGAGGCCTCTGCTATCAAATTGGTCATTGTGCACCTCCAGTACTATCATAAAGGCCAGAAATTCATTCCTTGTGACAGACTACGCCCCCTGCAGTAATTGTGTTCCCACCCGGATTCTAACCCACTGGTTCCTAGGTCTCCCACATACAGGCCACAGAGCATTATTTTTTTTTTTCTTCCTTACTTTACGTTTGTCCACAGACAATAAAAGGGATGACACGGTTGGCAGCCCAAAATTTCTTTTGTTGTTTGGAAGACCTGTTATTCCCATACCTGGACACACTACAGACGAGCAGCCATTACGTTACACATCAATTAAGAGCTTAAAAGGGCTGGTCCTAAACCAGGGGTGCACAATACGTCGATCGCGATCGACCGGTAGATCGGAAAGGTAGTGCAGGTAGATCGCGTTGCATTCAAAAAAATTTTTTTTTAAATGTTACTCTGTCATATATCCTCCCTATGGCATTTGCCACTTGATTGACATACAGAGAGGCCAGTCTGAGATCTCTTTTCTTCTAACATACTGGTCATTCCGCATGCACAGTCAAACGCGTGAGCTACTGTAAAACTCCAGCTATCTAAGTGATCTAGTTAACCTTCCAAATTTATATCGACTAAAGAAGGGATTTTAAAAAAAATTGTTGTTTTAGGGGGGGAGGGCATGGGTTGGATGTGGAATTGGAAGAGGATTTTTTTTTCTCACAATGTCACAATCGAAGTGCATTTGTCTGATCTGTCAATCTATTATTGCTATTCCAAAGAAAGAAAATGTGGAAAGGGACTTTCGAACTGTTCATAAAAACTACGAAACTGATTTCCTTCTTAAAAGAGAAAGGAGAGGGAACTAAAATCGCAGTTAATCGGACAGCCGGCATTTTTCACTCGGCTGAATTCAAAAGCAAAGGCAGACACACAGAAGCATCGTTCTGGGTGAGTAACTCAATCATTAAGCATAAGAAGTCCTTCCAAGATGGAGAGATGATAAAAGATGCCTTCATTGAGGCAGATGGCTAGGGAGAAATTCCTGATGAGATTTCGACACCCCTGGCTGGAGAAAAAGGAGTTTCTCCTTGTCATTAAACATGCAGAATACAAGCAACTTAATAACAATCAATTGCTGCTAGACTTGGTATTTTTTTTTCCGATCTGACCAACATGTTGAATGAGCTTAATTTACAACTGCAAGGAAAAGACAAAACCAATATGATTAGCTCAGTTAATGCTTTCAAACGAAAAATGCAACATTTGTCCTCAAAGCTGCAGCACCTTGATTTGGGGAACATCCAAAACCTCGCATCAGAGCTGGAGACGCAATGGAAGGCGTGTGTGCAACTTGACAGCATACGGTACACAGAGCAGATTGAAAATTGTCTGTCAGACTTTGACAGACGGTTTCAAGACTCAGCTTTACTTGAGCCAATCGCTACATTTAAGTGCTATCCATTTAGGCAAGATGTTGAGGGTGATTCACCCACATCAAAAATTGCAACACTGTTTCACCTAAAACTCCTCTACAGTGGAGGATGAGATTTTAACACTACAGGATGACATTCAGCTAAAGTATGGGGCTCATGGACAGTTTTGGAACTTACTCACAGAGGAAAAGTACCCAAACATGAGGAAATGTGCTACCTCCTTGACTGCATTATTCAGCTCTACTTATTTATGTGAATCAGCCTTTTCCCACATTCCCACTATGAAGATTATTAAATCCAAATACTGTAGTGACCATAAATGTATTTAATTGTTATTGTGCCATAAGGGTTATTCAGTTATGAAAGGTATGGCAACATATATTTTATGTATAAAGTATACTCAGTATATATATATATAATGTAGGTAGATCATTTCAACCTGGTCATTTTAAAAGTAGCTCGCAAGCCGAAAAAGTGTGGGCACCCCTGTCCTAAACTATATGAGTTCTCTAGACCCATTCCAGTTTGCCTATCAGATAAAGATTTGAATGGAAGATGCAATTATCATTCTGCTCCACAAGGTTTATTCCCATGTGGACAAAGCTTGAATAACTGTGAGGATTATGCTTTTTTAAAATTTCTCCAGGTCCATCAGTTACATCCAACCCTCCCTATTACGTATTAAGTTCAAAGATGGATGAACCTATGGTGTCCTGGATAATGGACTATTTCATTGGCGTATCACAGTTTGTGAGGCTCAAGGACTGTGGACATGAGCAACACTGGAACACCACACCAAGTCATGCCACTTGCAGAAACTCTCTGATGATTCTGAACACAGTGGGTGTGAGTATATGGATGTGAGATGAAGTATAGGAGTCAATTGGAGGACTTTGTTTTTTAGAGCAAAAATAATTGTCTGCAACATAACATTAGTAAAACTGAGGAAGTGGTTAGTGTTATAAGTTTCCTTTCTAATTAAAAATGCAAATCTTTGGCAAAGCAGGTTTATTCAAAATGAAATGGCTTAAATCTTCAGCTAATATAAAATGCTACCTGTTAATACATGTAGAAACTTTCACTTCCAAACTCATTACAGGCAATAATAAATTCCATCTATCCATCCATCTTCTAAACCCACTTATCCAGAACAGCATCACAAGGAAGTTGGATCCTATCCTAGCAAGCATTGGGTTCAAGGTACTGGAACAAATGCCTGGTACCACTCAATTGTAGGTAAAGACACACATGCAAACACACACTAGGATAAATATAGGAATGCCAATTCTCCTAACCTGAATGTCTTTGTACTGTGAAAAGAAACCAGAGCACCTGTAGGAAATCCACGCAGACTCAAGGAAAACTTGCAAACTCTATGAAGGGAGCATCCAGGATGGGAACCCCTGGTCTTCTTGTTTGCATGGCAGCACCACTTGTTATAAATAGATATGTATGAAGACAGTGTACTATTGTCCCCTACCCAATTAAATTAGTTTTATTGTGACACACTCATTTATAACGTTGGAAACAAAAGAATATGTCAGACCTTAAGTATGTACAATTAAACAGTACAAATTTTGAGTACAAACAACAGAAGGAACTTCATATTTCTGTGTGGCCTGGTACTTTATCCTTGTGTTTCTTTTTCTTCTTTTTTTGGTGAATATTGTACACAGAATTTTTAGTTTGTATTTTCAGAAAATTTACTCTCACTTACAGGTTGGGTGGTGAGTTTTGACTCAGTAGATTTCACATGAAGATGTGTCATCATTGCTTGAAGGCGTTCTTTATCTTTAGCAAGCTGTAAAAAAGTAAGATAGTTAATTTCCTAAAATATCATTTAAATTTGTAAAAATTACCTTTCTTAAAATAATTCTGTTTATTGTCAGCATAATTTATAGTTTCTTGTGTGCTAGCCACTTTACATAAAAATTAATTACTACAAAAATGTAAGCAAGGTTGACTGCTTACATTTTCAAGAATTAATATAGTTTTCATTAATTTAAGCTCAATTAATAATCATACCTTTTCTAAAACAGCATGTTTACTAAGGCTTCAATGTATATGTGATTTAATATAGACATAGTGAAAAATCAAGCAAAATGACACCTTTTATTGGCTAACTAAAAAGATTACAATATGTAAGCTTTCGAGGCAACTCAGGCCCCTTCTTCAGGCAAGATGTAAGATGTAATATAGACATAGAATATCTAGTGTCAAGTGCAAAATTAGCATTAACTAACTGGTGTAATTTTATGTTTTCCGAACTGCTCATTCCAAAATAGGGCCACATTGAGTAGGAACCTGTCTTGCTAACACTAAGAACAAGACAGGAATTAAACCTCAGTGGAGTTACCAACTCATTGCATGGACTGATGAACATATTTTGTTCTTTTGATTTACATAACTTATCTTAACTCTTTGCTTGTAGCATGTGCAAATATATTTTCTTTATTCTAGCATATTTATTTCATTAATGTTTTATTGATTCAATCAGTTTTCAATTTGATTCCACTGTTGTAAATAGCTGATATTAAATTACTCTTTTAACATTTTTCACTATTACTGATACACAGATTTGACCTAGGTACCACTTAACTCATTTTATAAAATATAGTTATTTGTTCTTTAGTTGGTGTTTTAGATAAATAATATTTTGTGCCAGACAATCCATTAGACATGTTTAAGAGCAAAATGCTATACATTTAAACAGAGGAAATTTATCTTGTTTTGACCAAAAAGTCAAAAATTAAAGTCCAAAACATAGACAAATATTAAAATACCACCTGAAATCCCTGCTTAAAAATGCTATCTAATGAGTTTTTCTTTAAAAACTTTAGCCCAAGATCATCTGAATTACTGCAACACATTTTAAATAAATATTGTCCATTAACTTCATGCTTTGCAACTCTGCTGAACTATGTATCTGGCAACAACAATGTTACTGACAAGAAAGTTCTAAACAATGGGGTACACTGAAGAAACCATAATGCTAAGTATTGTTAGCCAAAGAAAAGATATAAATATATTAAATACGAGGGCAATCCCAAAAGTAAGGTCTCCAAAGCGGTGGGGACGTAGAGAAACTGTTTGTACGGCTGTTGGCCACACTGTTGTGATTGGTGCTTCCTCCAGTCCCAAACAAGCAGGCACGGCTTCGCTGGGATGCTCAATCTTGGCTTGACAGCCCTTGAAAATGGAGCTCCCGTTGAACTCTACCGCCAAGTGTGAAGTTCGTGCAGTTATTCGATTTTTGAACGCAAAAGGCGTTAAACCGGTTGAAATTCATCGTCAATTGATGGAAGTGTATGGACAGTCGTGCATGGATGTCAAAAACGTTCGCAAGTGGTGTAGAGAGTTTATAGCCGGTCGTACTGAAATTCACGACGAACAAAGGAGCGGGAGACCGTCAATTTCCGATGAGACAGTCGCAAAGGTTGAGGAAAACATGCGTAAAGATCGGCGGATCACTCTGGATGCTCTCTGCACCCAGTGACTACCACCTGTTCCCTAAATTGAAAGAACATTTGTCCGGAAGGTGATTCTGCTCCGACAAAGAGGTGAAAGATGAGGTTTAACGCTTCCTGAAGAACATGGCGGCGAGCTGATATGACATGGGCATTCTAAAACTATCACAGCGTCTACAAAAATGCTTCGACCGAAATGGTGATTATGTAGAAAAATAAATAATTCTTTAACCTTTAAAATGATGTAAAAATTATAGAAAATAAACGGTTGTTTGGATTTCTAAAAAAATAGGAGACCTTACATTTGGGATTGCCCTCGTACAATTGATCAAAATTGCATCTATATGTTTTAAAAAAAGAGTAATGACAGAGCTACCCTTCCTAATGCACAAACTCTAGATGAACTCAGAAAAACATCCATGAAATTATCACAAAAGGTAAGTAAAATGGACATTTTCAGCTGGCATCCCGGAACGATCTTTAGGCCTATAATCATGTCAGTGTTATCAAGATAATAAACCAAGGCATACTGCTTAGCTTAGCTGTTTACACGCCTCGTGGGACAGGTGATATGCTGGTGATATTTAGGTAAGAATTGCTTATTTTTGTTTTATTAAAGTTCCCAGCAAGAATAAATAATCATTCAGGATGAACAGTAAATGCTTGTGTTCAAAGTGTTGTTCATGTTGCCTTGCAGAAGTTTATAAAAAGAGCGAACAGAAAAACACCAGGGAACTCCCTCAGAATATAAAGGGAAAACACTTACTAATTATACATTCTATATCAAGTGAACAGGTAATAGAGACAATTTTAACATTCATGGAACACATATTGTTCACCATAAAACACACTCCTTCTCCTCCTTCTTTACTTGACAGTTCAGTCCAATCCACATAAAAGATAGAAAATCCATCTGGCTGTTTTGCACTGCCTGGTGTCTCAGCACTTAGCTATGTTTCAGGAAAATAAAAAATTCAGCTATCTCTGATATATTTCTTTGTAGCTATTCTTGTCTGAATGATTTCTACTTTATTATCCAACAACTGCATATTGGACAGAAAAATACTGAACAGAGGAGGTTGGATGATGCTGTTTTTTTCCTATTACTAGAACCCCTCCCCTTCATCCCCATTTCCTAGCTCTCTTTGGCTGGTTATTCTTAGATGGGTCATGCCAGTTGTGTTGACTGAGTATACTTGGTGGCATAGTACTTCTATATTTATTAGGTTAAAAGTCGAATTGTAAATATTTGCTTCAATGCTTAAAAGTGTTTGTTCATATCTGGGAGTAGAAACATACAACACATCTTCACTCTTCAGCTCCATAACATACCGTGTTTCCAGCCATACACATTCTTTCCAATTTTGAAATTATTAACCAATCTCATTTTTTTTTTATCACCAAGCTACTTGCAAAAATTTACAGTGCAACATAGATATTTTTTCAGGTTCTGGTTTACATGTTTATTTTGGTCATGTTATGACATGCAAGGTGTTGAGTATTACTGTGAATGTAAAGTTCACCAGGAGATAAATAAGAAAAAAATTATGTTCAAAGAGCTAGCTAAGATCAAAATACCAAAAACGTCCAAGCAGAACCAGGCAACATGATCATAAAAGGCAAACATGAAGTTGAAGTCAAAAAACACTGAAACATACCTTGAATTATACCTAACTAGCACCAAAGGGAAGAAAGGTTTTTATGTTAACCAAAGGATAACAAAGAATGCAAGTGCCAATAGTGTCACATCCTATGACATCACAATCACAACCATCATGGTAACATGATCAATAACAACAGCGTCACATAAACAATGAAATTCAAGACAGTAAGAAAAATTAACTTTTAAAACTAGGGGAAAAATGCTAAACAAAGACCAAAATAAGATTCTACCAGTGGCGGACCGTCAGGGACTGCAAGCCGTTCTCTGCTGGCCTAAAAAAATATCTGAATCACAAACTGATGTTAATTATATTATGTCCATGAATACTTATTAAATAATTCCAAATAGTCTGTCCACTTCCTTTCATAGCTTTTCCGATGGTTGTGCTGCTTCCAGACATGTATTTTCGTATTAAAGCATTTAACCAATCACATTTCAGCCATCATTTGTTGCCAGGCAGGGACAAAGTCAATGAAGTCTGCCCGGAGACCTTCACACTCTGTTCTGCAGGCCCTCTAACACAAAATAAATGTCGATTAAACTGTTGCTTCAACCAATCAGATTTTGAGTTGGTGTTACTAGGGCCCTCTAGCAGGCGTACGGCAACATCACCGTATTCAGACACGTTGATTGGATAGGATGGTGTAAGTATGCCATGGATGATTACGGCAACGTCACCGTATTCAGACCCATTGATTGGATAGGATGGTGTAAGTATGCCATGGATGATTTTGCAGGAAAATCTCCCACTGATCTCCTTGACTTCCTTCATCAGAAAAATGGGGCATGGAGCATGGGGCAGCTGTACACATTGGTATGTTTGGCGGTGACCATTCCCGTGTCCACTGCTTCTGTCGAGCGGACATTTTCAGCCCTAAAGCGAATTAAAACTTATTTCAGAAATACGACAGGGCAGGTTCGACTTTCAGCATTAGCTTCGATGGCGATAGAACGGGACTTCGTGATGGAACTGAAGCGCACGGATAATCTATTAGTAATTAAACTGTTTTTGAGGAAAGAGAGGAGGATGGATTTTGTTTACAAATAATCCGAATTTTTGGTGAGTAAAATGTTGCGATTTTCCTAAATAATATTGCAAGTTTATGAGTTATTATTGATGTTTATGTGTGCCGCGGCTGTAGCTGCAGTAGAAAGGAACTTGTTCACCCCTGGTTTGTCTATTCAATAAAGGAATTTATTGTGGCTACAGGAGTTATCTATCTGCGACGCAACGGCCCTTTATACTGTATTTCTGCATATTAAGATGGTTTTTATAACCATAAATTAGTTTTTGAGGGGCGGGTTGATTCAGATGGAGCACTACTGAAGGCCTAGGTGTGAAATGCACGGTTCGCCACTGGATTTCACACATGCAAAAACCTGCAATAACACAAAAATATGTGCATAAAAAGGTGTAATACTACCCAGAGAAAATGATTTACAAAACACAAAAAACTCTTTGTAACCAAGAGAACGTCCTACGTTTAAGTAATGGCTAGGAAGAAAGCCTGATTTTATGATATACGTCCCAAAACATGTCTGTGGTGACACCATCTTAAATATTGGAAAGTCATGTGATGGCATGAGTGGCATTGCAATAAACAAAAAAGCAGAAAAAAAAACAAAAATTGGCAAACATTCTTTGGAAGTCTTTTGGAATTCACAGATCTAATAAGGACCAACAGCCAGCCTTTTAAGCAGTTGCATTTACCTCCAACAGGTCACAAACTCTGAGGACATACTCTTAGAAACACAGAACGTGGACTTAGTGGCAACTACCATAAATGGTGGTAATCATGGGCCCTTAAATAGTGTCTAAGACATTCTAAAAAAATTACACAACTCAGTTAAATTGTCAGAGGATAAAATGAAGAGACTCAGTGCCCAAAAGTTTTAATCCAACAACTGGAAGCAACAACAGGAAACAATTAGTCCTCTGAACTTTTTGTTTTCTTAACACTCTCCCCTATCCCTCTTCACTATCTCCACCTAGTGGCCAAAGTACAGAACATAACAAACTCCTAAATTATCAGGAAAATTAGGCAAATAATGGCAGAAACAGAATTCCTGACTTAGAAAATCCCAAAGTCAAATACAAGATTGTACCACTTCATTACCAAAATTATCAAAAATATAAATAGCAAAACCAAAATTATAACAGTTACTTATCTTTTTTTTTCTCTTTTCCAATGCAGGACATTAATTTGGGTGTTCTGGCAGAACCCCAACAGAATGTCACTGTTCAATATTGGACCCATTTTAGAAGAGGATAGAGCTCAGGCATTGTAAACATACAGGTCTGAATGATCAAACAACTTAAGATTCTTTTGTTACTTATGATTCTAAATGGGGTGTCCTAATTGAATCCCAACTTTTTTCTTGTGTTTTGTTCCTTTTTTACAGTAGACACAGCAATATAAAAAATGAATAATAGATCAAAACAAGGAATACATGATTCTTCTTACTTTTCACCCACCACTTAGGAGAGCCATGTTTAACTGGCAAAAGACACCAAGAAAGTCAATATGTGCTTTTTCCAGTTTGAACAAGAGAAGCCATTGTGATGCTTCTTTTTCTAAGAGGTGAAGTGTCCTAATGTGAAAAGAACAGGTATGTTTAATATGGAAATTTATTTTTTCAGTTGTTTGCTGGCTTCATGTTGTATAACATCTGCAAGAGCAAGCTGTATCTGATAGAGTATGCAGCACATCTTCTGGTTCAGATATGGGTCTTGTCATAACTGTACTACTATAATGTTTTATTTAACCACTAATAATGGTTCATACCTGACCACTGTAGTAATGAGTTTAGTATGGATGAAACCAAGGTAAAAGCCAATCAAGAGGAAGGAATCAAATTCCATTAGCCAAACCCAAAGTGTTTTATCATGTTATCTGATCATGTGCGAGGCATGCAAGGTACCAAATAACTTCTTAGGTTCTTTTCTTAAGGGGGGATAGGAAGAAATGTCAAAATCGTTTGTATAACTGTTATATCTAACCTTTTACCTGTCTCACTGTCTCCTTTTCAACCCTGTTTACCACCAGTTAAGGACTTGACAAAAGGATCTTTTGATGCCTTTAAAGAACCACATCTAGACAAGGAATTACATACAATCCAGTTCTTGGTTCACTAGTAATAACTGGACAGACACCAATTTAAGCTTTTTACTAAAAGATATTTATTTGCATAATGACAAAGAGCAGGAAATATAAACAGTTCAAAGAATTATACAACCTAGGTAGGTTTATGCAGTCTTCATATCAGTCCCATATGACATTTCTCAGAAGTCCCAGTTCCTTAGTTACAGATTTTAAATGAAAAGAAGCAGCTGTCCTTCACTGAGTACATTACAGTTCTCTCTTGTTCATGTAGATTCATTCTGTATAAGACCCACAAGAACAGGCTGTAGCTGACAAAGTTTGCAGCACAACTTCTGGTCCAGGAATTGGGTTTGGCGTGACTGAACTACTGCATGCTTTTACTGTTAGGGGTACCTTTGTGCCTTATCTAGCTACTGCAGATGATACAAAATACAGCAGCACATCTTGTATTCAACTAGCCGTGGCAGGTACATGTCACTCCTCTGATATGAAAATTGAAATATAATGTACATGATTTGTTTATGTAAAATATAACATTGGCGTATTCAAGCTTTATGACATATCTTCACAAAAATTAGCTCAAGTATGTGTTAATCAGCTTAATATTGCCTGCCTGTCAAAATATAAATTCTGCTTTTTCTTAACCTGCTGGCCACCTTAAATTTAGTTTTGGTCAGCAGCTAAGCATAAATCCAGTACACAAGCAGCCCACCTCTACATTAAATAAAATACATTTTATTTCTAGAAATATATATTCTGCATACTGTCGTTACAGACAGACTTGTCCACTTATAGGATTCCTTTGATTGGGCTATAGATGGTGCAAGTAAACGTGTTCATGCATTTGATTTGTCTCATTACTCTCTATTACATTTTGTGGATGGAATGCTAAATATAATGCAAGCTAGGAGAAGAAAATTCACTGTTGCAAAGAATTTTCAGCTCGAACCACAATTTACAAGTTATCAAGTACACAGCACTGTATGTACAATTTATGTCATATTTTTCAAAATAAAAGCTAAACATTACTGTTCAAATCTCAAATTCATGTTGCAAAATAAATATTCCATATTATTGTTCTCATAAATTTTATCCATCACTTGCTCAAATTCGTTAATGCACAAAATAAGTACACTGTGCACAAGTCTCAGTGTATTGCACTGTGTGAGCTACCTGTCGAGAAATATTATACATAATTTGTTCTTTCCTGAATGATCAAACTAAAGCTGTCCACATTTTTTCAGTTTCCACTAAGCACAGATTAGCATAGTTGTAAGAGCATCAGTGTAACTCATGAAGAACAAGCTTATTATACATAGTTTAATTCCAAAAGGCAAAAAATAAAGTAATAAATAAACATTTCCTGTAAACAATACATTTTTGATATATACATCAAAATATAAAATATATCATTTTTTTCTGTGTCACAAACACTGAAGATGGGTGTATGGAAAGAATAAAATGAAAAACACAGGTAATACACAAAATTATATTTATGTATTTAGAAAAACACCAAATAATGTAAAATTACTAAATAAAGGGGATGGGGGAAAGCCCCAAGGAGCCCCATCCCCGGAAGAGTCGAAACTGTTGGAGAGCCAACAGGGTCAGGTCTGTTGGGGATCGAAACTGATGTGGTGCTGAGGCGTTGCCCGCTGCACAGCAGCACTCGTGTCCCAATTTTAGGCGACCCATACAGGTAGGCGCATGGAACGTCTTGTCTCTCTAGCAAGATGATCATCTTCCTCTGCTGTCGGAGGAGCTGCGTAAACTCTGCATTTCAGTAGCAGCACTCTCTGAGGTGCGCAGACCGGGGACTGGCCAGATCTCTGTAGGTGGATACACCTTTTATTGGTCTGGCCACTCTGATGGCTGTCATACTCGGGGAGTAGCTGTTGGTGTAGAAGATTGGCTTCTTCCGACGGTGTCCGATGTCACTCCTTTCAACAAGCGTATTATGAGACTCAGATTACGGCACTCCCTGGGTGCCTTCTCTGTTGTCTCAGTGTATGCTCCGACCGTGGTGAGCGATGTCTCAGTGAGGGAGACATTTTATTCGCAATTTCGCTCGGTGGTTGATGGGTGCACACTGACAGGGCTGGCTATGAGGATTGTCTCGGTTCCCGTGGGTCTGGTGACCGTGGTGAAAGTGGCTCCATGTTCTTTGACTATGCAAGAGGCCAGGGGCTGCAAATCGCTGGATCCTGGTTCCAGTGCCCTGTTGGACTTGGTACTTCAATAGTGGTGGTGCAGTGAAGGAGATTGATCACATCCTCCTGGGCAGATGCTGGAGGCTCTTGCAAAACTGCAGGGTCTACAAAAGTGCCCAGTTTGTCAATTCTGACCACAGACTTGTTGTTGCTACTCTTAGGATCCAGCTTAGGTCCAATAGGTTACCTCCTACTAGGAAAATGAGCCCAGACTGGGCCAGACTCCAAGACCAGGCTGTTTCTAATGAGTTTGCACGTGTGATGTGGGAGACCTTCCGTGACAAGACCCTGAAGGTTGCTGAGGGTTGTGTTGGTGTTCCCAGAAGGAGGTGTTTCATCTCGTAGGGCACCCTGGATATCATCGAGAGGAATCGCAGCGCACAGTTCAATGGCAACTCTGGTCTCTACCGGGAACTGAGAAGGACAGCTGTGAGGGCTCCGAGGACAGATAAAAGGGCATTTGTTAGAGGAATCTGTGAGCAAGTGACACACCATCTGTGGTCTAGTGACCCACGTCCTGCTTACAGAGGAATCGAAGCATTACGCACATCCGAATCCGTTCCTCGGAGAGTTGCAGTCGGAGCGGTTGATGGAACGGTCCTTTCGGATGACACTGCAGTTGTGACCCGCTGGGCTGGCTACTTTGAGCAGTTATTCAAAGCTGATCCTCCAGTTAGGACGTTGGACATCTCTGGGTCCACGGTTCTTGAGGCTGATCCTCCAATTAGCTGTGAACCACCCAGTCTCACAGAGATTGCAACCAGTTGAGGGGAGGAAAAGCTGCAGGGATCTGTGGTATCCGGGGTGAACTTCTCCAGGCTGGTGGTAAAGCTGTCCTCCTGGCATTGAATCTTTGCTTCCATTTGGGAGACTGGCATCATCCCAACTGACTGGAAAATGGGACTTGTCATCCCTATCTGGAAAGGGAAGGGTGATTGCCTGGATTGCAGCAGGTACAGGGGGATAACACTGCTCTCTGTGCCGGGTAAGGTCCTTGCTGGGGTCGTCCTCAATAGGATCCGTGATCACTTGCTCACCTACCAGCGACCGGAACAGTCTGGTTTTACCCCTAAGAATTCTACCATCGACTGCATCCTGGCATTGAGGGTTGTCATGGAGCGCAAATGCGAATATCAGCAGTTTCTTTGCAGCCTTTGTTGATTTTCATAAAGCGTTTGACTCAGTTGATTGAGCTGCCCTGTGGGACATCCTGAGGGTTCGCGGGATCCCCTCGAAGTTGCTGGATATCATGAGTGGCCTGTACACTGGTACTGTGAGTGCTGTGCAGAGTGGAGGGAGAACCTCTGTGTTTCTCCCAGTTGATTCTGGGGTTTGTCTTGCTCCTACTCTGTTCAATGCTTGTATGGACTAGGTGTTGGGCAAGGTCGTGGGTTGGTGAAGAAAGATTCACGGATCTTGACTTTGCTGATGATGCTGTGATCTTCATGGAGTCAATGGTGGCTCTGATCGGGGTGCTTGAGAGACTGAGCGAGGAGTCTGAGTGCTTGGGCTTGCAAATGTCCTAGATAAAAACCAAGATCCAGACCGTTAATGATCTCTTGGGCACAGCCATCAGTAGTGTGTCTGTTTGGAGAGAATGGGGTCAACCTTGTTGAGAAGTTTACTTACCTTGGCAGTGACATTTATGTCTCTGGTGACTCTTCCTATGAAGTGAGAAGATGGATTGGGAGAGCATGGGGGGTCATAAGGTTGTGGGAAAGGGGTGTGTGGCACTCCTGATATCTATGCAAAAGGACGAAGGTCCAAGTCTTTAGAGTCCTGGTGCTTCCTGTCTTGCTATATGGATGCGAGACACGGACGCTATCCCATGACGAACACTGGACTCCTTTGGTACTGTGTCTCTCCGGAAAATCCTTGGGCACCATTGGTTTGACTTTGTGTCGAATGAGCGGTTGCTCATGGAGTCCCTAATGAGGCACAGTACCTGCATTGTGAGGGGGAGTCAGTTATGGCACTATGGCCATGTGGTACGTTTCCCTGAGGGTGATCCAGCTTGTAAGATCCTCATTGTTTCGTACCAGAGTGGCTGGACCAGGTCAAGGGGTCGCCCATGTAACAACTGGCTGGCCATTTCCGGATGGTGGGACTGGACCGCGTATCTTCCTGGGGGGTTGCCAACTGGGATCCCGAGTTGTTTCATCATGTGGTGGTTGCAGCAATGCACTTTACCAGTGCATGCTCCCCAACATGACTTTGACTTGACTTGTATTGATTTTAAGAATCACATTTCAATTAGTAAATTAAAACCAGTAATATATTATTTAACCTTATTCGGATCATATCAAATAACCCCACCTGATCCACCTAAAGATCAAGAAAATAAATATGTATTTGTGAAGGATATAAAGATATGCAAAAGGTAATCCAGAATGACCAATTAGTTGAGGGCAACATCAATAAATATATATATATATATATCCATCCATCCATCCATTTTCTAACCCGCTGAATCCGAACACAGGGTCACGGGGGGTCTGCTGGAGCCAATCCCAGCCAACACAGAGCACAAGGCAGGAAACAATCCTGGGCAGGGTGCCAACCCACTGCAGGACACACACAAACACACCCATACACCAAGCACACACTAGGGCCAATTTAGAATCGCCCATCCACCTAACCTGCATGTCTTTGGACTGTGGGAAGAAACCAGAGCGCCCGGAGGAAAGTTCCGAGTCATACCAGGATGTGGCAGAGTGCACTGACTCTTTTTCTGACTCCAACCGGTCCTCTTGACGTCCAGGACCGAGCCTATGGAAGGAGTCCTTGCCAGCTCTGGCCCCTATTATATCACGTCCAAGCTTGAACCTATGGCTGAAGACCTTCATGAGCCCGGCCCCTTTGATCTCACTTCCTGTCTTACCCTTTAAAAGCCTCCACCTTTCCCCTATTCCCTCAGTTCTATTTTGGACTCGGTTTTGTGCACATCAGTGCTGTATCTAATTTACGACTTTGCAGCCAGGAAACCAAATACACGGGTGGCTGCCCCAAACCTTGCTATGGCTCTTTGTTGCTTTTGTGACAATATACAGTATATAATATATATATAATATATATATATATATATATATATATATATATATATATATATATATATATATATATATATATATATATATATATTAATTAATTTTAGATTATTCTGGACTTCCTTTTCCCATTGTTTTATGGTTGGTGGGTTAGGATTTTTTCAGTTGAACATGATAAGGCAGACTGGGGTGGTGGTCCCCCTCTTTAAGAAGGGGGACTGGAGGGTGTGTTCCAACTATAGAGGGATCACACTCCTCAGCCTCCCTGGAAAAGTCTATTCAGGGGTCCTGGAGAGGAGGGTCCGTCAGATAGTTGAACCTCGGATTCAGGAGGAACAGTGTGGTTTTCGTCCTGGTCACGGAACAGTGGACCAGCTCTACACACTTAGCAGGGTCCTGGAGGGTGCATGGGAGTTTGCCCAACAAGTCTACATGTGTTTTGTGGACTTGGAAAAGGCGTTCGACTGTGTCCCTCGGGGAATCCTGTGGGGGGTGCTCCGGGACTATGGGGTACCGGACCCCCTGATAAGGGTTGTTCAGTCCCTGTACAACCGGTGTCAGAGCTTGGTCCGCATTGCCGGCAGTAAGTCGAACCCATTTCCAGTGAGAGTTGGACTCCGCCAGGGCTGCCCTTTGTCACCGATTCTGTTCATAACTTTTAAGGACAGAATTTCTAGGCACAGCCAGGACGTTGAGGGGGTCCGGTTTGGTGGACTCAGGATTGAGTCACTGCATTTTACAGATGATGTTGTCCCGTTTGCTTCATCAGGCCGTGATCGTCAGCTCTCTCTGGATCGGCTCGCAGCTGAGTGTGAAGCGGCTGGGATGGGAATCAGCACCTCCAAATCTGAGACCATGATCCTCAGCCAGAAAAGGGTGGAGTGCCCTCTCAGGGTTGGGGGGCGAGATCCTGCCCCAAGTAGAGGAGTTCAAGTATCTCGGGGTCTTGTTCACAAGTGAGGGAAGAATGGAGCGTGAGATCGACAGGCAGATCGGTGCAGTGTCCGCAGTGATGTGGGCTCTGCATCGGTCTGTTGTGGTGAAAAAGGCTGAGCCATAAGGCAAAGCTCTCAATTTACCAGTCAATCTATGTTCCTACCCTCACCTATGGCCATGAGGTATGGGTAGTGACCGCAAGAACGAGATCGCGAGTACAAGCAGCTGAAATGAGTTTCCTCCGCAGGGTGTCTGGGCTTTCCCTTAAAGATATGATGAGAAGCTCAGTCATCCGGGAGGGGAAGAAGTGGCTGGGGAAAGGGAAGTCTGGGCATCTATGCTCAAGCTGCTGCTCCCACGACCCGATCTTGGATAAGCGGAAGAGGATGGATGGATGATAAGACTAGCTGTATAGTGTAAGAAATCACAAAACATTTTAATTAGGCAGTAACTACAGATAGATTGTTAATTAGTAGTAGAGCTGTTACAGGATTACAGATTATTTTCCAAGATTTAGTACTTTATTATTATTCACTTATTTGGCTGACACCTTAATCCAAGGTGACTTACATCATTTGAGATAAAATCTGTTACATTTATTTTGCTTTTCCAAGTGGAGCACAGGATAATGAAGTGATGTATTCATGGTAACAGAGTGTCTGTAGCGGGATTTTAACCCACAACCTCAGGGTTTGAAGTCCAAAGCCTTAGCCTCTATGCCACACTGCCTGAAGAATGTATAATTAATAATATAAGATTTTGTGCCAGTAAGGTTTGAGCAAGAGACTTTCACAAAACATTTGAACCAGTAAAGATGGTGCCTGATGCCATTACTAACAATTATGAACTTGACCCAAATATTTTTACATAGTCTAATGTGACAAAGATGTGTGAAGAATACAATTTGGAAATGAGTGTTTTGAGTAGATTGTGTTAAGTTTTTACTTTATTGAAGGCTATTTCCATAGACCATGTTTCCAGGGAGGGAGCACTAGGCTTATTTTTAGCTTATAGTGTTGTGTCTGCAATTTTGGTAAAACTAAGTGAGGGTAGGGAAACTTTCGTTCTGCAAAATGAAACACTAAGTATGAAACTATTCTCGCCCAGTCAAATTAAGGCAATTGATCCAGGAAGACAGGTATTTAATATATATAACCCTAACTCTGTATTCATGCCTTCTGTAGCCTCATGGCATTGCCTACGTGGGGACTTCAATTCCATTTGGCACAGCAGAGGACAGGTTTGAAGTCAAATAGGAGCATTGACAAAAGCAGGATTTAATTAAAGACATCAGCTTTTTTATTTTTTTATTTCCTAAAACACTTTTGGATAGCAATTTCATTCCCTCTCTGGTTGACAGCTTTATATTGCAGTGTGTCTTTTTCTCTCATTGTGAGTTGTATTTGGTTATGATGCATTTACAAACAACACTTTTCCTCCATTTATTTTAATCTGGAGCTTTTTCTGAGAAGTGTATGGGTGAAAAAATGGCTTATGCAGTGTGACCAAATCCTTGGGTAGCAATCTTCATTTCTTTGTCACAAAAATCCAATAGGAGTTTTTAGTGATTTTCACTGTTGCATTATCACATGCAAAATATAATGTATTCAAAAGGAAACTCAGCTGTTTTGCTCATGATGTTATATTTGACATAATCTATGAAGTGAAATTCGGGCCACCTAGCAGTGGCAACATGATGCACTTGGTCAGGCGAGCACTTCATTTTACTGTTTAAAGCACACATTACAATAAATCTGAAATGAATTGATTTCAGAACATATTATTTTATCAGTACACAGAGTTGTGTTGTCAAAAAAGCCAACACTGTTTTCAACCTGCATATTGCCATTAGGTTCTCAATAAAAACACCAGCGTTAAGTGCTTTTGAAGAAAATTATAACAGAATAAACAATGTAGACATTGATGCCAATGTATGTTTGAAATTTTTAGAAGGTTTTAGCTTTGAATAAAAGAGCTTAAATTGCCTTTATAATATTACTGAAAACTGCTATAGGTGATGTTCTGTAATACGGAATTCTGCTGCAATCTCTTCTACATCTCTTCTACCATACACGTCCGCCCCCAACACATGCACCTTTGGGCCCTCACTACTGCAGATGCTTTCAACAATCCATAGCTTTTGCCATTTATTACTTGAAAATCTGATTATAGGGTCCCATACAGGTGAACTATTTTAAAAACAGTGGCACAGTATGCAGGTCCTATGTATATCTTTATGTAGCTGGAGAGTAGGGCTGGATTATAATACATTTTTGATTTTATTTGACATTTAAGGAAAATCTATATGCAAATTCCAATATAATGATGTTCACTCCTTTTGATTTATAAATAAAATCCTCAAAATCTCTACCACTCTTTCTAAGCGTGACTGTTTCAACTCCGAATATGGAACAGTTAATGTTTCTATTTAATTCTGGAAATAGTTTTGTTTCACTCAGGATGACAGTTCAAGCTGTACATCATCTGAAAAAAGATACATAAAAAAAGCTATTTAGGCATGTTCAGAGCATGAAACCAATTGCATTATAAACTTTTACCTTTACATTATCTTGCACCATAAAAATACTTATACTTTGTCAGTAGTCAGATAACTACTAATTCACACGATCTGCGCATCACAAGCCTTCATCCATTCATTTCATACAGTCTCCACTCTGTACTGAAATATGTCAAGTGGAAATAAAAAGCAGCCTTCCTAGTTTTCTTTTTTGTGAATTATTCAGTGTTTGTGTATCAGTTATGGGGTAAACTACATTGCCGGTCATTTTATTTTCATTTTGAATTTGTTTTTAAGTCCTTAAATGGGCTTGCTCCGCCCTACCTCGCTGAGCTGCTGCATATGCACTCTCCTTCCCGCTCACTCAGATCAGCTGGTCATCTGTTTCTGGATGTGCCTAGGACTCAGCGAAAGCTCAGGGGGGATAGGGCTTTTTCCGTTGTGGCTCCAAGGCTCTGGAATTCACTGCCGATCCACATTAGACAGGCCTCCTCACTGCCCATTTTTAAGTCTGCTCTTAAGACTTACCTTTTTGGTTTGGCGTTTGATCCTGTGTGAGCAGTTGATTTTTCTCTGTTTTAACTCTGTTTAGTTGTTTTTACTATGTTTTAAATTAGTTTTATTTATTGTATTTTATTTACTTATTTATTATTTTGTTTTTGTTTAAAATTTATTTTAGCCTATGTTCAGCACTTTGGTCAGCGGCTGTTATATGTAAAGTGCTTTATAAATAAAGTTGACTTGACTTGACTTATCAAATGAACTGAGCTTTCTAATCACAATAGTTGTGGATAGTCCACGTATAGGATATTCATTTTGTATTAACATTTATGAATACCTTGGTGATTTTTGACACTGTTAAGGTCTGCTAAGATTATTGTAAATTGGAGGATGTCAAATAAACAACCATATTACTATTTTGATTAGACTTTAGTAATAAGATAATGCAATATCCATCCATCCATCCATTACCCAACAATATCATATATATGAAATATAAACCTGTTGTCGTGTTTTACAAGTGAGTTCGACTCTGCTGTGAGAACTTCATAACTTTTATTTAACAAAGATAGCGTCTTACAGACCAATGCACTTCCTTCTCCCCGTCCTTGCTCCTCCCCCATTTTCCCTTCCGGTACCCCTCCAGCATTCCTCCACCCGCAGCCTACATTACCCCGTAACACTTAAGTTATACACACTATTATACACAAATTATCCCACACCTGTGTGATTTTATAATGGTTATTTTTTAAAAGCAGTGTTAATTGGGATTACAAGTGAAAGTGACGATCTACTCGGTAGTAACGGCTCTGTAAAGCACCTATCTAATAAAGTAGAAAAAGAAGGATTCAAGAAGGTGTTAAGAACACTAGATGCCTACCCTCATATTCAGTACTTACTGTACTGGTAAATGTTAAACCTGCATACATTTTACAGAATGACAGTTACAGACATGAAAATCACATTTATTCAAATGCATAATTTGAATCTATTAAAAATTATGAACTTAAAAAAACTATTAAAACTTATGAAAATCATAAAGTATATCAATCAAGAGTTTTGGCTTCTCTAATACATAAAAAATCAAACTGAAAGGAGTAGAGCAATTTTTACTGAGATGATAGTGACTGGCCGAAACAGATATTAGCAAGACAGGCAAATTGCTGAACACAATACATCCAATGAAAACTCAACAATAAGTAGAGTAGATATAAGACAAAAATGGCTGGTCTTTGAGCTGACGGTTTCTTTGAGACACAGTTATTAATCAAAATGTTGTATTTTGAAAAGGCAAACATTTTTCCTTCACTAATATTTTAGAATATTAACTAAATATACTAAAATAAATAATATTTTGGTCTCTGTATGGAAAAAAACATATACATGTCTATATGGAGCTAAAATTCAGTCTTTACAGTTTTTTGAAAACATATCGAAATAAAATATCGAATATCATATATCAGGTCAAATTTACCACATTAATTTAAGTTCATATCATCCAGCTCTATTTGAAAGAATAGTTTCTACTGTAGATAGTTAAGAGAAAGTAGGAACATTTGACTAGTTGTTGTTTTTATGTGTTTTTTTTTTAAAGCACTCTGTGACTTGCAAGTAGTAAAAGAAATGTTTTGATTAAAGACTATCCTGAAATGTTTCTTTGGGATGAACAAAGCCAAATATTTAGGCTACCTGGTGGGCTGGGGTACTGTAAGACCACAGTGTATCAAAATAGATACCATTGTGAATTGGCCCCGTCCGAAAACCAAGAGGCAGGTCCAAGCCTTTCTTAGTTTAGTGGGTTATTACCGCAAGTTTGTTTTCCAAGAGAGTGGTGCCCTTGACTAATCTCACAAAGAGAAGGTCTCCGAACAATATGGTATGGGATGATAACACAGAAGCTGCATTTTGTGACTTGAATACAGGCCCTTACATTGATGGATGCTTCGGACACAGGCCTGGGGGCCATGCTGAGCCAAAGCATCGATAGTATCGAACACCCTGTCATGTTCCTGAGCCGGGAATTGCTGGAACAGGAAACCAGGTATGCAGGGTTGGCACGAGAGGAATTGGGGATCAAATGAGTGATTACACAGTTGCGGTACTGCCTCTTGGGTCATGAGTTCACCTTGGTTACAGACCACACACCTTTACAGTGGATGGCCTTGCACAAGGAGTTGAACCTGTGTCTCAAAAAGTGGTTTTTAGACCTGCAGCCTTATAAGTTTTCACTTGTTCACCAACAAGGCTCTCTTCTTGCCAATGCCAATGCTCTTTCTTGGGCTCACAACCTCTTGGTCAGGAAAGCCCGACTCGATGGGACTGGGCTTGGGGTGTGGTGGCACGTGCACATGGGATGCAACGCAAGGCCTCAAAAAGGGATAATTCCACGCCTGACCATGGGGTGGCAGAGTGCACTGATCCTTCCTCTTTTTCATCAGCAGACCAACCCCAGTAAATTTCGCCTGGAGTCAATGATGTCACTTCCAGTTCAGATGACATCACTTCTGGTTCCGGACCCAATGACATCACTTCCCCAGGCCGACTTTAAAACCACCATGTTTGCCTGTCTGTTGGCTCTATTGTTGGACTGAAGTCTGTTGAGACCTGTTTCATTTGAACCAGACTTTCATCGTTGGCAACCTATTTCAAGTATATGGGCGGCTGCCCTCAAACTTTTCCTGTGTTTGCAAATCCTTTCACACCCACTACTAGCCATTCCACAGCTGAGTCAATGCTGGACTGGCAAATCTAATGAAAGGCTCCTTCTACCCGATGAATTCAGTGTTCCTCTTATCTGAGGTGACTTTCATTATTCTTTCAATGTTTTAAACAAGAGTACTTTAAAAAAATACAAAGAGAGAATATGAAATTCTAGGTATGTTCACTGCAGAACCTAAACACCCTTTTTAAGGTAAAGTTTAAGAAAAGAATGAGGCACATATAAACATATGCCTTTTTAAGCATTAGTAGTTCAGTAACACTTTGCCCAGAAAATCTTCAATGACAGCTAAACTTTCTCAGAAGTTGAAATCAGATCTTCCTCAGTAGTTAGGGAAAAATGTTGATTAAGAAAAGTTAAATAAATGTTCTATTTTATCAAATCTGCAAGTCTGTGGTCTTTGATGATAACACATATATTAATTTGCCTAAGGTATATACGCAGAGCCTCATCCCAGTAAAGAAAGAAATTACTCTATAGGAAATTGCAAAGTGATAATATCTTGAAGAGGTATGTCTACTATTCATAGAGGAAGCGATTGGTCTATTAATAGGTGCCAACTTTCACTAAACCCTGGAGCCATAGTGAGTCATACCTAGTGAAGGGGAAGGCTATGCAGACTGGCCTTGAATGGATACTCAGTTGGCTGCTTAAGGAAAGAGATGGTCTTGGAAAAATCATTGGTAAGTGGCAAAAACATACAGCTAATTATGTGTTAATAGCAGAAACAGAAGAAATCAGCAGTACAATACAGATATTCCACATATCATACCATATCATATTCCCCTTGGGATTAATAAAGTATCTATCTATCTATCTATCTATCTATCTATCTATCTATCTATCTATCTATCTATCTATCTATCTATCTATCTATCTATCTATCTATCTATCTATCTATCTATCTATCTATCTATCTATCTATTTTAGGAAAGATACTACAATATTAAAAGACCATTCAAAATAAATATACAGTGCTAAAAGGACCACATTAATTGAAAAGCAATAACAAGAGACACAGAAAAAAATACAAAAAACCAGCATGCCAGGAGAACTGTAAACAACAACAACAACATTTATTTATATAGCACATTTTCAAATAAATAATGTAGCTCAAAGTGCTTTACATGATGAAGAAAGAGAAAAAAGACAAAGTAAGAATTAAAATAAGAGAACACTAATTAACATAGAATAAAAGTAAGGTCTGATGGCCAGGGAGGACAGAATAAAAAAAAAAAAAACCCAGACGGCCAGAGAAATAATAAAATCTGCAGGGGTTCCAGGCCATGAGACCGCCCAGCCCCCTCTGGGCAAGAGTTAGGGCTCATTTATACTTCACGCTCAGAACACATACGTGCCCACATCATGGCTGCCACGCGTTCTCAGCGTTGATTTGATGCGTCCTCTGAGCAGGTCCTCAGAAATTAACGTGACGTGTGTGCGAGTTGCAGTACCAGCAAAAACTCGGGGGGCGCAGTGTGCTAAAAGTTGAAATGTGACGTCAGAGTCTCTGTTTACTATCTACATGTGACAGAAACCCGCTTTGCAGATCCTACGAGATCAGTGTGCGCGCT
The DNA here is from genome assembly GCF_900747795.2 of Erpetoichthys calabaricus. Taxonomy (NCBI): domain Eukaryota; kingdom Metazoa; phylum Chordata; class Cladistia; order Polypteriformes; family Polypteridae; genus Erpetoichthys; species Erpetoichthys calabaricus. Next base: position 53,300,257 of record NC_041411.2, read on the forward strand.
TTGATGTTTGATAAATGGTTCGATGTGGTGAAGCAAAATGTCGACATACAGATGTATTCGTAGTGCTTTTATATTCAAGCGTTGCATATTCCCGATCATAATGACACGATATATTTTAAAAGTCTCACATACCGTCTTCTGTGCCGTCTTTTTTTCTAGGGCTTCTTCTGGTCCTGACAGCAGTGGCAAACAGCAATAGATCACCACACTGAGCACATTAAATGTATGATATTCCAACTCTCTGCACATTTAAAATCCTTAGATTTATACTTGATATCACTTTCATGATGAAAAACATTAAAGTATGTACTGTATATTACATTTTACAGATAAATCGGTAATTTCGTTTAAATAATGAATACTGTTAATAATTACACACATGGGGGTGACACAGTGGCGGAGCGTTAGCGCTGCTGTTTTGCAGGGAGTCACATCGCTGATATAGCCTGCCTGGAGTTTACATGTTTCCTGCTGGGTTTCCTCAGTGTGCTCCAGTTTCCTTCCAAAGATATGCAGATTTGGGGATTTGGTGCCGCTAAAATGACGCTAGTGTATGTGTGTGCTTATATTTACCTTGCGATGAGCTGAGGCCTCGTCCAGGGAATGTTTCTCACTCATGCCCAATGCTTGCTGGAATGGACACATCCCTGGATTTAATCAATAAACATCCTTTTCAGAGATACTGCGGTAAGGTGTCATCGGAATTTAATGGGTGTTCTAGGCAATTCACAACACAGAGAAACCGAACATGTTCTCACCGTGATAATATCTTGCACAGCCAACTGGCAGATTCCTCCAGATTTACGTAAAGTACGCACGCAAGTATAAACACTACAAGCATAGCAGGAGGGTCCATTGCAGCATGCGTCGCGTGAAGTATAAACCCGGCCTAAAACTGGAGATAAAAGAAAACGCTCATGGACTCTGGAGGCTGACATGCCAGTGCAAGAGCTCATGGACTGCACATTTCACCTCAACAACAAAAATCTAAAAATGGTCTCCCAGTTGATCGAATGAAAAGGAAATGTCCCCATAACCTAAAAATGTGTTATTAAAGCAGGATTATCACTGCAAGGTAGAGTAGCTAAACACTGAAACAATGCCAGAGCTGTTGAGCAAAAGAGAAAGTGTTAGAAAGGAAGTCGACAGGCGTGGAAGTTTTGTTAAAGCCGATGTTACATTATGTGACTTCTAGTCATAGAGTATGTCATATTTAGCAAACATAGATGCTGATCTCGTTGTTGGACCATGTCCATTTGAACAACTGAAAATTGCTAGCCATCTTTAATTAACCAACTGAGTACCAACCTTCCAGGGCAGTTGTGCTCACCCCTTTTTGTGACAGCCAATAACATGCTGCCTGTTGGATCTGGCATGATACAATGGATTAACAGGTATACAATGAGTTCAGCCATTGTCTCTGCTCATCTTTTTTTCTTTTTTCATTCTGTCATGGTATGTAAAAAATGAGACATCAGACAGAAGGGCTTCTCTCCTGTTTGTGAGGTCCAAGACACCTACATTTTTTATTCCTTGTTGCTACATTATATAAATTGTACTTCTTAATGAGCATTCATTGGTTGCACTCTCTCATGAACACAAAGCCCACCTCTATGACTAAAGACAAAATCAAAGATTTTATCATAAAGAGTCACAGGGCATGTTATATTTTGTGACCAGCCTCTTTGGAGCACCCAGCAATGACTGCCTTGGACTTGAAAAGATTATGTAAATGAAGGCCTTGCCTGAAAATCACTGGAAAAGTCATATAATGTGACACAGCCTTAAGCTATGGTAGCCAAGTTAACAAGGGAACCCCTTAAAAGTGATTTTTTATTTATTTTTTTTATTTTATTGGTATTATTCAAAGAAAACAACATTCCAATACAATCAAGTCAAACTTAACAAACTATAATTCAACCCCTGCACAAGAGAAATAGAGGAGAGACTAAAACACGAGCAGATCTATTTAAAAAAAGAAGACAGAAGAATGTTCTTTTTTCCCCAATATAAATGCTTATTCTAAGATTTGATTAATTAGATCTTACCATATGTTAAACAAATTTTGAACAGATCCTTCAAATAATATACAACATCAGTTATCCACTGACTTATAACAGGAGAGCTGGGATTATTCCAGTTTAGCAAGATACAGTAAGTCTACATGCTAGTAGTTTGGTATAGGCAATTACAATCACTTTATCCTTCTCCACTTTAAACCCATCCAGGAGTACACCAAACATAGCTGTTAATTTTCAGTCCAGATATAAACTACTTTTGAAATTCTGCTACTGCATCGAGGATGCTGGTATGGAAATTTGTGAGTTTGATACAGTACCATATCATCTGCATCTATAGTGATATTTTCTGCTCAAGTCCTTCTCTGGTAATCCCCTTTACCTCTGGTACATTTTGAAAGTGATTAGCCAATGGCTCAATGGTGACTGTAAAAAGCAATGATGATGGGAGGCATCCTTGTTGAGTATCACATTCTAGATTACTTAATGTACAGTCTCCCTGAAAACTGTAAAAGTCCAAACCCAGTGAAATTCATACCTGAACTATTCTCTAAAATAATTGGAGAGGACTTTGAATCTGACACTGAGATCTCAGTAGCTTACTGCATACATGGATTGAATGCTTCAAAACCGAGAAGCCTGATTGTCCATTTCAACAAACTAAGGGTTAAAGAAAATTTGATGTTGATTTTCAGACAGAAAAAGGAGATCATATTTGAAAATATCCTCATTCATATTTTCCCTGATTTCTCCCCTTCAAGTCAAGTCAAGTCAAGTCAGGGAGCATGCACTGGTACAGTGCGTTGCCGCACCCACTACACAACATAACAACTCGGGATCCTGGTTGGCAAACCTACCACGCAGACACGCGTTCCAGTCCCACTCTCCGGAAATGACCCTCTATCTGCCACAGCCAGGTGTTGCGTGGGTGACCCCTTGGCCTGGTCCAGCCACTTTGGTCCCCAACATGGAGGATCTTACAAGCTGGATCACCCTCGGGGAAACGCGCCACATGGCTGTAGTGCCGTAACTGACGCTCCCTCACAATGCAGGTAATGTGCCTCATTCAGGACTCCATGAGCAACTGCTCATTCGACACAAAGTCAAACCAAAGGTACCCGAGGATTTTCCGGAGGGACACAGTACCAAAGAAGTCCAGTCTTCGTCTCAGGTCACTGGATAGTGTCCATGTCTTGCAACCATATAGCAAGACAGGAAGCACCAGGACTCTAAAGACTTGGACCTTCATCCTTTTGCATAGATATCGGGAGTGCCACACTCCCCTTTCCAGCGACCTCATGACCTCCCATGCTCTCCCAATCTGTCTACTGAATTCATAGGAAGAGACTCCAGAGACATGAATGTCACTGCCAAGGTAAGTAAACCTCTTGACGAGGTCGACACTCTCTCCATAGACAGACACACTGCTGATGGCTGTGCCCAAGAGATCATTAAAGGCCTGGATCTTGGTGTTTATCCCGGACACTTGCAAGCCCAGACACTCAGACTTCTCGCTCAGTCTCTCGAGTGCCCCGATCAGAGCCTGCATTGACTCCGCGAAGATCACAGCATCGTCAGCAAAGTCAAGATCCGTGAATCTTTCTTCACCAACAGATGCCCCACAGCCGCTGGACCCCACGACCTTGCCCAACACCCAGTCCATACAAGCATTGAACAGAGTAGGAGCAAGAACACACCCCTGACGAACCCCAGAATCAACTGGGAAAACACAGAGGTTCTGCCTCCACTCTGCACAGCACTCACAGTACCAGTGTACAGGCCGGCCATGATATCCAGCAACCTCGAGGGAATCCCGCAAACCCTCAGGATGTCCCACAGGGCAGCTCGATCAACTGAGTCGAACGCTTTATGAAAATTGACAAAGGCTGCAAAGAAACTCTGTCAATATTCGCGTTTGCACTCCATGAGAACCCTCAGTACCAGGATGCGGTTGATGGCAGACTTCTTAGGCGTAAAACCAGACTGTTCCGGTCGCTGGTAGGTGAGCAAGTGATCACGGATCCTATTGAGGACGAGCCTAGCAAGGACCTTACCTGGCACTGACTGCAGTGTTATCCCCCTGTAGTTGTTGCAATCCAGGCGATCACCCTTTCCTTTCCAGATAGGGTCAACAAGACCCGTTTTCCAGTCAGTTGGGATGATCCCATTCTCCCAAATGGAAGCAAAGATTGCTTGCAATGCCAGGAGGACAGTCTTACCACCAGCCTGGAGAAGTTCACCCCGGATACCACAGATTCCTGCAGCCTTTCCTCCCCTCAGCTGGTTAACCACCTGTGAAATCTCAGTGCGATTGGGTGGTTCACAGCTAATTGGAGGATCAGCCTCAAGGACTATGGACCCAGCTTTGAACAACTGCTCAAAGTAGCCTGCCCAGTGGATCACAACTGCAGTGTCATCCGTAAGGACCGTTCCATCAGCCGCCCTGACTGTGACTCTCCGAGGAACAGATTAAGATGTGCATAATGTTTCGATTCCTCTGTAAGCAGGACGTGGGTCACTAGACCACAGATGGTGTGTCACTTGCTCACAGATTTCTCTAGCAAATGCCTCTTTATCTGCCCTCAGAATCCTCGCAGCCGTCCTTCTCAGTTCCCAGTACAGACCAGAGTTGCCATTGAACTGTGCGCTGAGACTCCTCTCAATGATATCCAGGGTGCCCTGCAAGATGAAACATCTTATTCTGGGAACACCGGTAACACCAACACAACCCTCAGCAACCTTCAGGGTCTTGTCACGGAAGGTCTCCCACATCACATTAGGATCGACAGTTGTACCCAAATCTGCAAGTTCCTCACACAAACTGCGTGCAAACTCATTAGAAACAGCCTGATCTTGGAGTCTGGCCCATTTTCCTAGTAAGTGGTAACCTACTGGACCTAAGCTGGATCCTTGTTGTTGCTACTCTTAGGATCCAGCTTAGGATTTCCCCTTCAACAGCTGCTAAATGAGCCGCGTTCTACAGCATTAAACAGTGCCTACGCAAAGTCAAAATCTGATACAGCCTCTTATTTCCTGTCAAATTGAAAGTGATTTGTGATGACCAATAATGTATCTTCAGTTCTCCTGAAGAAGTGGAAAAGAGCTAAAAAGACTGTTCTTGACATCATTTAAAATATGATCATGAGTCATATCGTGTCCTAGAAAGACAAAGATTATGTTTGCAACTTGGCCTATTTGTAATCCAACATTTACTCTAATTATGCTTTCTATTTCCTTTTTTTTTTGGCCATTTTTTTAATCATAATATTGAAATTCCTTCTTTTAAATATATGTATATTTTGGTAACCATTATGTAGCTAGTTATTTACAGTGTTATTAGACTTTTGTTCCACATAAGGGGTCTGTTTAACATTATACCCTAGGTTAATTGTTATCTAGACAGTACTATCACAAGTTATTTTAATTCCCAAGGGGACTACTTATAGGTTGGTGGTAGAATTGAACTCCAGCCACTGTAAAAAACCTCACACTGTTCCATTCCATTCAAACTAGTGTGGTGCTGAGGTGTCACCTGTTGCACGGCTGTGCTCAAGTCCTAATTGGGATCCTGAGGTGGTTTGTTGTGTGGTGGGTGCAGCAATGCGCTGTATCTGTGCATGCCCCCAACCTCAACCTCAACCTGCTTAACATCATACCCTAGGTTTATTGCATCTGGGCTATACTATCATAAGATATCTCAATTTTAATTTTTACTACAATGTTGCTGGGGGTTTGTTTTATTTTGGACTTGCTCTATCTCTTGGCATGTCAGAAGAATAGGACTTTGCGAAGTGTGGTCTAGCAAACAATTGAGGAATGGCTGGGGGAGAGGGAAATGAGAGTAAGTTACTTCTTATTCATCCTTTTTACCCCAGCAGCTGTAAGTGCCAACATGAAAATAGGCTCCATAGCCATAATACTCAGCAACAATACAAAATCAAGGTTAAAGCTATTGTATGAAATAACATACTACTTTTACTTAAGTTTACAAAATGTCCTCAAATGTTCAGAAGCAGAGTCTCTCTGACCAAACAGTGAACTTTGTGAGCTAGAATGTCAAAGGTCTCAATCACGATCTAAACATAAAAAAAGTATTTTCTCACCTAACATGTTTAAATGCCAAGATGGCATTTTTACAGGATGCTCACTTAAGCAACTAGCAGTTTCAGTTGCAAAGAGATTGGATTGGATAAATCTTTCACTCCATTTACACAAAGAAAACTAGAGGTGTGGGAATCTTAATGCATAAAACAATCCCATTTGCAGTATCAGACACAGTACCTCAACCTGAAGGGTGATATGTCATGGTGATGGGTAATTTAATCTAAAGTAAATTTGATAAATATCTACACACCTAATGTGGATAATAGAGATTTCATCCAAAATATATTTGTATCTATTATTAATGTGAATGAGGTGATCTGGAAGTCCCAAAAGCTCAGGTACCAAAAACAATTCGAAGATTGTCCACTAGAAGGGGAAAACACAGTCAAAATACCCCAACTTGAAAAAAGGGCCAATAACAAACCTTTACAAAATAAAAGGTTTATTCTCACAAAAGGCTATGCCAGTCCCAAAGCTCCAAGGAGCACAAGGAGATACCTGAATGGCAAGTAATAACAGAGTAAACAATGTCCCAATCCAAATATTGTGGTCAAAAACAGAGCAGAGGTTCAAAAATATCAATAAGCACAGTAACAAAAACAAAATCCAACAAGCAAAGTCAAAAACAGAATACAGCGTCAAAATTCCAGAAAACACAAAGCAAAGCAATAGCACAAAAACTCACCAAAAACACTCTCCACTCCCAGCACATTCAATGAACCACCAGGAACTATGGGAGGCCCTCCCTTAAATAGGATGGAGGGCTGTTCCTGGAGGTAGTAGGCAGACGCCCCATCCCTTGGGGAGCCACACACAAAACACAAGGGACATAATCAAGGCCACATTCACCTATAGATGAACACAAAGAAAAATGTGCATAATAAACATTAAAATAAATAAATAGCATAAAATTGCACAAAACAAACAAGAAACACCCCTTTGAGCCTCAGCCAGGGGAGACAAGGTGGCTAAAACATGAAGGTACCCCCTCCTCAAGGGGTGACTTCATGACACCCCATCCCCCATCACAACGTCCAAAATGTACCAAATTGACATAACTCCCCTATGGGGAAATGAAGAGAAGACCCAAAGTAGAAAGAAGAATAGGGACTAACACTGAACAATTTAAACAGTCCACTACCTCCAGATGGTCTAAATAAGGTAAATGAGACAGGTGTCTGGGCATCACCTCCTGGCAGTCCCAGCAAAGTAAATGAGACAAGCATCTGAGCACCACCTCCTGGCAGTCTCAGCAGGGCAGACGAGACTGCTGGCTGGGCACCAACTCCCGGTGATTTCGGCAGGGTGGACAAGATAGGCATCTTAGCACCACCTCCTGGTGGTTATGGCAGGACAGAAGAGACAGGTTTCTGGACAGCACCTTCTGGTGGTCCCAGTAGGAGAGATGGGATAGTCAGGGATGGGAAAGGCTGCAGGGCACCACCTTCTGGAGGCCACGACAGGGTAGACATAACAACTGGCTGAGCACCACCCTTTGGTAGTCTCAGCTGGGCTGAAAGGACAGCTGGCTGGGCACCACCCCCTGGTTGTCTCAGCAGGACAGACGAGACTGCTGGCTGGGCACCAACTCCCGGTGATCTTGGCAGGGTGGACAAGATAGGCATCTTAGCACCACCTCCTGGTGGTTATGGCAGGACAGAAGAGACAGGTTTCTGGGCAGCACCTTCTGGTGGTCCCAGTAGGAGAGATGGGATAGTCAGGGATGGGAAAGGCAGCAGGGCACCACCTTCTGGAAGCCCCAACTGGGTAGACATAACGGTAGACATAACAACTGGCTGGGCACCACCCTTTGGTAGTCTCAGCTGGGCTGACAGGACAGTTGGCTGGGCACCAACCCCTGGTTGTCTCAGCTGGGCTGATAGAACAGCTGGCTGGGCACCACTCCCTGTTGTTCTTTAGCTGGGTAGACAGGACAGCTGGCTGGGCACCACCTCCTGGTGTTCTCAGCAAGACAGACAGGACAGGTGTCTGAGCACCACCTCTTGGCGCCCCCAGTAGGGCAGACAAGACAGCTGGCTGGGCACCATCCCCTGGTAGTCTCAAACAATGTAGACAAGACAACTGGCTGGGCACCACCCCCTGGTGGTCTCAACTGGGCAGACAGGAAAGGTGGGTACGGTATAGGAAGCAGGATACCACCTGCTGGTGCTTTTGGCAGGATAGGCAGAATAAGTGGCTGTACACCACCTTCTGGTGGTCTCAGCAGGGCAGATGGGACAGCTGATCTCAGCAACAACATTGGGAGATCTCTTGACCTGGATAACAATGCTGAAGCATACAAACTGAGAGGTGAATCAATAATGCTTTCACCCACCTCTAGTGGTGAAACCTCTTGACCGTAACCCGAGTGTAGTTCCCTCTCCTGGGATCTTCTTGAGCAGGGTGGCCCCTCCTTGGATCATTGTGATTGGCAACACCGGCAGGCTGGCCCCTCCAAGGGGTCACCACAGACAGAAACACAGGCAGGGTGGCCCATCCAAGGGTCACCATGGACAGGAACACAGGCAGGGTGGCCATTGCAGGCAGCAACTTGGGTGAGGTGCCCCTTCCTAGGGTCATTGCTGGCAGCAACTTGAGCAGAGTGCTCCATTTTGCAGCCACTGCAAGCAGCAACTTAGTTCCCAGCAGGGCTGACTCAACTGAAACACAAAGGCTAAGAGATGAGTATTTATTGGTTTTACTCACCTCTAATGTTTATAATGATTCAGACCATAAAGTGGCTTTCTCCTCCTTCCTGTCCTTTGGAAGCAACACCCTTCTAAATAGCCATGCTGGCAGCAGCATCTTTTTCACCTGCAGCTGGGCACTCAATGTTTCAATTTTCTCTTGGATGAGTCAATTCCATGTTTTCAGTTTCACTCAATACAGCCTGCTTGGTGCTCTTCCATAACAAAACTTCAAACACTTCTGAAAGTGACTCGTCTCCATTCAGATAATTGTGTGCATACTGGCCAAATTTCACGTCACGCTAACGCTCTCCACTGATGTAGGTACACTGTCAACATCATTCTTTGACAATTTCCGGAGGACCTTTTGTATGTTCAGTCTCATTTTAAAGCGTCGGTTTATTTCTAATTTCCTGGATTTTCAGTTTTTTAATTGTAGCCATATGAAGTATAGTAAAAGACAGGATCAAGTTTCTACATAGCTTGGGATAAACAAATTAAAAAGAGTGGTGGCAAAAACTGGTAGAAGCAATAAGGTAAATAAAGTTGTAAGCATAGGGGCTTGAACTGAAGTGATAGGTTCCCCTGACACAGCTTTATATGAATGAATTAGAGGCTCGATCATAGCAATAGCATGCTTAGACTTAGGCGATTCAAAAAGCTCAGCAGCAAAAATAGGAATCAAGCTCAAAACATTCTATAGCGAATACAAGAGCTCCAATGCAAATACAGCATGCTGTGGCTTTGACAATTCAAAAATCTCAGCAAAAAAAAAAAAACAGGAAAAGATGGCTGAAAATATTCAGTAGCAAAAACAGTGTCCTTGACTTTTGTTTTTTCCTGTGGGATTTGCACTGCTCCGGCCATGGGCTTGTCTGGAGCTGCCAATTTACAATATAGTTGTAATGGAAGCAGGCCTACCCTTTGTGACTGCAGCATCTCTTTGGCTCTCCACGGCAAGCACAGCATACCGCTTAAGCAGGTAAGAAATTCTGTCCTGAGCATAAGCAACACCCTCAGCCAGATTGTAAAAAAATGTTGTCCATCTCTGAATTGATGATTCTGGCTAAGAAATCTGTAGCTTCAAACAACTGATCTTCAATTTCCTATATTTCAAAATACTTTCATAGCCAAATCGACAGTGATAGGCCAGTCCTCATACTCTGAACAAAACTATAGCACAAGCTGCACATTACAGCTGCAAAGTTGACAGCTTTTTTTTGTATTTTGCTAGCAGTTCATTCTGTCATGATCTGGAAGTCCTGAAACCTCAGGTACCAAAAACAATTCCAAGATTGCCCACTAGAGGAGGGAAACACTGTTCAAATATACCAACTAGAAAAAAGGGCCAAAAACAAATCTTTATAAAATAAAATGTTTATTTTCACAAAAAGCTGTGCAAGCTGCATAGCTCCAAAGAGCACAAGGAGATACGTTAATGAGAAGGCAATACTCAGTAAACAAAGTTCCAATCCATAATCTACAAATCGTTGTCAAAAACAGATCAGAGTTTCAAAAATAGCACAGTAACAAAATAGAATCCAACAGGCAAAGTCAAAAGCAGAGCACAGGGTTGAAATTCCAGAAAACATAAAGCAAAGCAATAGCACAAAAACTCACCAGAAACACTCTCCACTCCCAGCACATTCAATGAACCATCAGAAACTATTGGAGACCCTCCTTTAAATAGGATGGAAGGCCATTTCTGGCTGTGATTGACAGGTGGCCCCACCCCTTGAGGAGCCACCTACAAAACACAAGGTGCATAATCAAGGCCACATTCAGTTGTAAACGAACACAAAGAAAAATGTACATAAAATACATTAATGCAAATAAATCACATAAAATAACACAAAACAAACACCACTTTGAACCCCAGCCAGGGGACACATACAGGCTGGAACGTGACAGTGAACACTCATAAAATTATAATGGCCAGAGACTTTTATTGTGTTTTAAATCCTAACATGGATATGTCTTCATTTACTGTGGCAATAACACTTAAGACTGCAAAAATAACTACACAGTTTGTAATGGGTCATAACTTATCAGACCCATGAAGATTTCTAAATCCAAAACTCAAGAGCATTTTCCTTCTTCTACAGAACAGTGCATCAGTTACTCAAGAACTGATTATTTCTTTATTGATAATAATTTATTGCCCACTATCAAATCTTGCAAGTACAATGGTATTATTATCTCCAACCACGCTCCTCTGATCATAGAGCTTAAATCACTGCACCCTAAATACTCATCTTGTAGCTTGCATCTTAACCCCCTGTCATTAGCTGATGACAATTATACAGAATTCATCTCTGAGTAAAGGTAATATTTTTAGAGACAAATGAATCGTCAGGGGTTTCTGCAGGAATACTCTTGGGAAACTCTGAAGGCTTTTTTAAGAGAACAGATTATTTCATCTTTCCCACAAAAATAACTTGTAAACCAAGAAGGTGTCAGAGTTACCAGAATAGATCAAGAATATACCAGGTCTCCAAATGAGGTACTTTACAGGTAAAGACAGGTCTTGCAATCAGAACTGAACCTCTTGACAACAAATAAAATTGAACAGCTCATCTTTAAATCGCAACATCAATACTAAGACCACAGACAGAAGACTACTAAGAGCATAGCTCAACAAATCCACAAGCAGGAAGTCCTCAGTGTAGTAACAGAAATTGCCAACATAGATGGAGATACAATTATTGACTATAAAAAAATACCTCTCATATGTAGAGTGTATGATAAAACCTTATATTCTACCCAGTTTAAAGATGATAAGACACACTCTAATGGTGTTTTTGGCGTATTACAAATACCACAGTTAGATAGCGCAGAGGAAATGAATAAACCTCTGACACTCTGAACTACTGGATGCTATAAACTCACCGCAATGTGGGAAAGCAGCAGGCTCTGATGGATAGCCAGTTGACTTTTATAAAACACTAGCCAACCCGCGGCATAGCATACGCCGCATAATTATTTATTGATGGGTGAACACTTCCTGAAAGACACAGTTGTCCAATTGGGGTGTGTTTGAGGATACGACTGTGAGTGAATGAAAAGATGGAACTCTTTAAAAACTAATAAGCCCAGTGCCTCTTTTTCATTAGCGTCTCACCTGCTTCACCCATGCGGGCCCTGCAACAGGCGAGACGTTCTCTCAGCAGCTGACCTTCTCTGTGCCTGACTCCACTACTGTCAGTCACCTGACCAATCCTTGGCTCCGGTCGGCTCCCCCTGACAATGACGTGGGATTCCCCAAGGAACAACGAACTCCCACTGCCATCCGCAGAGAGTCTCCTACCTTCCATAATAATCACCGCACTCGCAGCATAGCGAGGGGCGTGGTAGTGTGGCTGAAGCGGTTTCTGGGTGGAGTCGTGCTGCAGTCGTTTCTCACCTGTGCAGTGTGCAAGCGAGTGAGGAGAGAGAGAAAGCCGGTATGGTAGAGCGAGCCAGAGCAGGCTCGCGGCAGCTGAGCAGACAGCCTGGGTGTTTGGGGGAGTAGTAGTTGTGGTCGCTTCCGCTGAGATTACTTCGGAGAGCGGGAGTGACTGGAAGGTGGGAGACTCTCCACGGAAGGCAGCGGGAGTCGGGAGTCGGGACTTGGGACATGGTGTCCCCAACGTGAGAACCTTGTTTGTTGGGGAATCCCAAGTCACTGTCAGGGGGAGCCGACCAGAGCCAAGGATCGGTCAGGTGACTGACAGTAGTGGAGTCAGGCACAGAGAAGGTCAGCTGCTGAGAGAGCGTCTCGCCTGTTTTACACGCTGCATACAGCGATTCACATCTGCAACAAACAAACTGTTTTACACGCTGCATTCAGCGATTCACATCCGCGACAAACATGCTTCTTCTTAGATGGTCCTGCCGCGTCTACCCTCGCTTTCGAAGCTTACACACTGCCTGGTCATGTGCCAGCTAGCAAGAGCAACTCACAGAGACCCGTCCACCAACTCTAAGACCATGGTCAGCTTTGCAGCGATACTCCCCCCAGAACCAAAAGACTTTGGTTACCCGGTTGGATGTCCAGCGGGTCATGGGAATAATGCCGCCGGATCGCCAGTCGGCATCGTTTATGGTTGTTGCCTGGAGAGCGAGGGTGGACGCGGGCCGGGGAATAAGGAGTATGGTATGAAATTGTGTAGACAAACATTTTACGTGTTCCTGCAGGACCATCTAAGAAGAAGCATGTTTGTCATGGATGCGAATCGCTGTATGCAGCGTGTAAAACAGTTTGCGATGGTGGACGCGGTCATGCGTCGTAACCGAAAAGAATAATGAGAAGTCAACGTGGCTCTGAAGTGCATGTGGACAGTAGCAGAGATGAACGTGAATGACGCCGTGTTTTGTGAGTTGCTGCGTCCGAGTTGGTGGGTCGTGGCTCTGCGAGTTGTCATCGTATCCAATGGTCTTAGAGTCTGTGGGCGTGGCTCTGTCTTGCGTGCGTCTTGCTTGCCATGGACTTAGTGAATTATATATATAGATTTTCAAATAAGCTCCATTACTATTTGCAATGTTTATAGAAGCTAGAGACAACAAAATTCTATCTCAAACTTTTTACCAAACTTTAATTACCATCTTTCCAAAGAAAAATAAGAACTTATTACAATGTGCATCATGCAGATCAATTTCACTTCTGAATAGTGATTTTAAGATACTCTCAAAAGTTCTGTCTAGAAGGATTGAGAAAGTGCTCTGTAATATCACAAGACCAAACTGGATTTATTAAAGGCTGACACTTAACTTCTAATCTTTGTAACTTCAATCTGTTTTATGTAATATACTCACCCATAAAATCTAGCACAACAGTGACCTTTTTATGTTTGGACGCAGAAAAAGCATTTGACATAGTTGAATAGGATTACCTATTGACCACACTGCATAAATTTGGGTTTGGCACAAATATATGTGCATGGATCAACTACACTATACTAGTCCAGAAGCCTCTGTTTGATTAATAACATTATTTCAAACTAAGAGTAAAAGTTTAAATGGTTCCCATAGCTTGCTTCAGCTTATCAAATTCCAAATGTATGTGAACGATTGAGACTTAAAGGATATAAAAGGAAGGTCTGAAGACCGATTTTCTGAGCCATTCCATCAGCTTCCTTGATGTTATAGTCTCAAGAAAGTAGTCAGCAAAAAATATATTCATCACCCTTTAAAAACTTCTTGTAATATGGTCTGACGATCCTCACAGTTAGGTAGCTTCAGTATCAGTGGTCTAGTACAGATGAAACTGTTATCAGCATATATGTGGCAGTGCTTAATAATCTAATGCAATCAGAAAATGAGAGAATACTGTATGATAGGCCATCATTATTGAGAATTTCAATGGGTCTTTCATTTTAAATATTCTCTTGTAAACTGACTGAACAGACATTGTTTCCTCTGCTATCTCTATGTTAGAAATCAGTTAATTTGTAGGATAGCAAAACAACCATGCTCAACAGAGCCCTAAACTGATTATTGTGGACCTTGACTGAAATCTGTAATGAGCTGAATTGCTTAATATTTTTTCCTCCTTTTAACAATTAATCAATATTACCAATAAAACTATTTCCTCCTTTTTTCAAGCTTAATTGTAGAGCATCTTTTGTAGTAAGAAGCTGCTGTGTTATGTATGCGTTCTTGTTTTAAATAAGCCATAATGATGCCAGTATTAGAGCTCACCAAGCTGCCCAGCTCAGAGTAGGCTGCTCTCATCAAGGGTGCCATCTCTGGAAATTTTATTCTAAGTATTTTTTTTCAATATAGTTGAAATGGAAAAATGAGAGAAAAAACTGCAGCAAAAGTGGTAAAAAACAAGCAGTCCAAAGGAGCAGTTTGAGCTTGTATTTATTACTGCTGGTGGTCACATGATCCACCTTTTGCCCACAGTCAGTTATAAAAGACAAAGTTGGACACATGTTCCTGGTGACCAAGTCGAACTGGCTGCCCAATCCTCTGGGGCATTCTACAACATAAGTCTTGTTTGGGCCTTTTAATATAATGACAGAATCTTTCCAAGCTTTGATTCTAAGGCTCACAGTATCTCAGATGTCTTCCCCATGTACAAATGTTCTAAACATTACACAATTCCTTCCTTGGTTGAATTTGCAAAAAAAAACTGTGCTTGCAATTTATAGTCATCAACACAGACACAAGTTCCAGGTGCAAAGGCAAGGCTTACATACAAATTCCTTACAAGGTTTCCTTGTGATAGTGAGTTGAGCACAATACAATTCTTCTTTCTTTCTTTCTTTCTTTCTTTCTTTCTTTCTTTCTTTCTTTCTTTCTTTCTTTCTTTCTTTCTTTCTTTCTCCTCTATACCTCTCAGGCAAATTTTGTTCATACTCCACAACCAACATCAACTCACCTGGACAAGGTCAAGCAGCTTCTTTTATCTTCAACCTGGGAGTACTTCTGGTGCCAGGTCATAGCCAGTTGGAAGCACTTTTGGGTCAAAGAGAAGCCCCACAAAGTAAGGATTATTAATCCCAGCAGCTCTGCCTGGTGGACCCCACAGAACCAAACAGGGCTATCTCACGGGACAGACTGAGGCTGTTTGTGTGGGAATCCATATACATGGATGCTACCAACTAGCATATCTGGGTAGCAAATAATCTGAACGGGTTAACTCCCTTGATTCTACCATTATATTGGCCTCCCAGCCAGATAAAGTACCTAAGCCTGTCCTGGCAGGAATGCCAGCATAAGTTGATGTCTAGAAGGGAACATCCTTCCTTTCTTCCAGCTTTTTCCTTCTACTGGCAAAGAACTGGAACCTATTCCAGCAGGGACATTAGTCCATGCATGCTATTATTATATAAGGTAATGTCATGCATGCATGTCTCTGGATCACACTCCGGGCTCATCTGAAGCAGGTAATACCACCCTGGGCCAAGAGAAGGCACTTGACTCCCCACCTTTCGGTCTTCCTCTGTTAAAGCCCACCGCTGCTGGAAAGAGGCAGTCAGTTCCCATTCAACTGAGCCATAGGACAGAGCTCCGAAAAACTAAGCAAAAAGAATACCCGAAAAATACTGACGTATTTGCCTTGTTCTGTTTTCTTATTGTTTACTTATATACTATGAAGCCAGTGGCTGTCTGCCACACTACTGTGGAGCCCCGTCCGGGACGTCCAGGAAGACAGGAGGAGGGCTCATTCCTCCTCCAGACCGTGAGGGAGCGTCTGCCCTGGTTGTATTGGGGGCCATGGGTACAGGGCTTGGAAGCCCAACCCTGTAGGGGCCCGTGGTCACCGCCAGGGGGTGTCCCCCTGCCTGAAGTACCCTGGACCCCAGTGCTTCCGCCACACCAGGAAGTACTGGGGAGAAGAAGAGAAGAAGGGACTTCCAAAATAGGCATAGGAGAAAGGGGAACCGAGGAGGTTTATAAGCAGAGACGATCTGGCAATCAGGACATGAAGTACAGAATCGCTCAACACCTTTCCCCATATTCAGCCAATTAAATCGCTTTGATAAACAATCTCTAGTCTTATCAGCCCCCAGGTGCCCACCCAAGATGTGAGAGTGGGATAACTGCAAAAGAATGTCCCTATGTACTTCAGGTACAACTAACTATTCAATAAATTCCCCCACTAAATGATCTGATATCACTCTAAAGAGGCAGCCATCTTTCTCAAGAAAGTGCGGGGTTTTTAAGCCCCCGGATGCACGTTCTTGGTAATAAGAGTCACTAGCAGAGCAAGTCTGTTTAAATGCATATTCTAATGAGCTATCGGCATGCTGCAAGCGCACAAAATCCGTCTGCTCGCCAGTGCTCGGTTTGTGTTCAGAGGCATTTGCAAGCTAAGAAGTTGTAGATGGGCCAGCCAGCCGCTCTGGGAAATTGGGGGTGTCTCCCTTGGTCTCGCTGGAGAGATCGGGTTCAATATCTAATCAGGGCTCGAGATCTTCCCCAACAGCCACCAGTTCTTCTTCTTCCCCTCCGCTAAGCTCGATGACAGGCGCCCAACATTTGGTCATGAGTCTAGGAAAAAGGGCATTCTTCCTG
The DNA here is from genome assembly GCF_900747795.2 of Erpetoichthys calabaricus. Classification (NCBI taxonomy): domain Eukaryota; kingdom Metazoa; phylum Chordata; class Cladistia; order Polypteriformes; family Polypteridae; genus Erpetoichthys; species Erpetoichthys calabaricus. Next base: position 53,317,070 of record NC_041411.2, read on the forward strand.
CCAATCAGCAAGGGCCAGGGGCAGGAGTCTGAATTCGCAGACCAAACTTTAAAGTGCTGACACTTATATGTTAAAAGAAGAAGCAATGTTTGATAGTCTTTAACATCTCCATGTACACAACATATGTTTACAGTTTCAGTGTTACACAGATACCTGTCGTCAAGACAGTCCCGTCTGACAATACAAAGGTCACTTCCTGAGTCCAGTAATGCCGAGATCTCGCAGCCCACCAACTTCACTGAGATCATTAAGCCATCCTTTTTATCTGAAGAATAAGGAACACGGGAGCAACAAACCTTGGCAAGACAAATTTCCATTGATTGAGCAGGGGATAGGCAACATTCCCTCGCCAAGTGGCTGGGTTGATCACACCAGAAGCATCTTCGTTCAGCTCCACTGCCGAAATATCCACGGCGACGTCCACGGCCTCCTGCCAACCCAGATGTGGGCACTACATCAACAACTGGATCCCCTGGAGGCCTTCCTGAGGAAACCTGATTTTTAGGTTTTACAGCTCATTGATGCTCTAACCTCTGTTCAAAGCGACAAGCATTCCCTGGGTGATCCCTCAGAGGCTGAAAAACAGCATAAGGAGCAGCAAATCCATCGCTTTTTCTCCAAGCAGTTTGAGAACCCTCCAAATGTTTGGCTAAGATTGTCAACGACTCAACATCATGACGAAGAAATTCATCTCGGAGAATTGCAGGTATCCCTGCCAGCAGTATATTCATGACAACTTTTTTCCACACCGCGCTCCATCTCGTTTCCCTCAAACCAGCAATGAACTTTATGAATCAAATCTTGTATCTGCGCACGAATGGGACCGACCATGTTCAGTCTCCAATCATGAAGTGCAAAACCTTTAGCCAAAAAACTCGTAGTTTTACGTAAACCAACCTGCCGCTTCAAGAAATCATAATCACTGAGTTTATCGCGAGGCACATTCCGTAAGGCAAGTAAGGCATCCCCAGACAAAAAAGGGGTGATGATAACAGCCCAGTTTCATTTGTCCCATCCCATCAAAGTCGCCACATGCTCAAAAGCTAAAAGAAACATCTCTGGGTCATTGGAAGGACCCATCTTCATCAGCACATCCTTAGAATTAGCAGGAGGAGCAGCAACCGGATCATCCTCCGGGTCGGAAGGAAGTAGGACATTTTGAGAGATTTGAAACTCCTCGGCGTTCATCTGTGCAACCACTCCTGGTACCACTTTTCATGCTTGGGTCACAGATTTGCACAGAAACACAGGAGGTTGTAGAGGCAGGAACTTTATTCAAACACTGCAAACGAACATTTGTCTCTTTCAAAAGTTTAAACGTACTTCTTGACAAGATAGAGATGACAGTTCCATCTCACAATTAAAAGAATGCAAACATATCTTTCTCTCCAAAGGAATGTGCATCAGGAGCAGAGAATGTCTGAGAGAGAGAGAGAGATAGAGAGAGGGAGAGAGAGAGAGAGAGAGAGATAGAGAAAAGCAAACAATCCAAAAACCGATAGGTGCTGTTCAGGCTTTTAAGTATGCCAAGTACTGCGCGGGAAGCATATTGTGCGACAGAGCAGCCACAAGTAAGCCCAGCATGTAAAGGAGCAATGTGAAGGTAGTCTTTCAGTGTTTTTTAGAGGAGCGTCCGTATCCTCTAGGGGTGGGATCAGACCCCCAGCTCTTATTTATATTGTCACACATGTTCCAGTTCCCGCACCATTGATGACATCACTTTCTGTTTCTGGTGCCTATTATTACGTTACGTTCAGTCCTGGTGCATATGATGACATCACGTCTGGCCCCAACGACATCACTTTCTGTTCTGTTGCCTATGATGATGTCACTTCCGGTCCAGACGACATCACTTCTGGTTCTGGTCCCGATGACATCACTTCCTGTCTCGGCCTTTAAAGCCATCATCTTTAACAACCAAAAGTCAGTTTGGTTTTGGACTGTGAACAACTCTCAAAAAATTACCCATTTGCAGCCAGGGCATAATATACGGGTGGCTGCCCCAAACCTTATCAATGTCTTTGGATTGTTCTTATGACAATATACAGGTACAATTCCGTTACAACAAACTGCCAGGGACCTAAAAAATATTTTGTTGTAATGAAAATTTAATTGTAATGAGATTCTGTATTTGTCAATATAGAGCTTTCATTAACTTGTGTCCACGCGTTTGCAATCATTTCAATAGCTTCCTTCTCGTTAATTTTAATCTCCTCCTGCCTACAAGTTATGCTGATGAGAATTTTTCTCAGCATTTCCCTATGATAATACACTTTCAGGGTGCAAATGATGCCCAAATCCAATGGCTGAAGTACTGCTGTGCAATTGGGTGGGAATGAATTCAATGGAATATTATCTAAATGCGGAAGCATGTTGTGGGCAGCACAGTTATCAATCAGAAGCCGAATTATCCTTTTCTTCTTCTTCATATTGTAAGGTTTCTGAACCCTTTTGGGATCCCCCCACTCCCCAACCAATGGGAACGACATGCTGAAGTGCGTCCTGAAGTGCGATTGCCTCGTCTGCATAAGATTGTTTGTCCGCTGCCAGGGCAGGGCAACAGCAGACACACAGAGCTGCAGTGAGGCACCACAGCAGCGAATCCTAAAAGATCGTGGTTGCGCTATAAGTCCCTGTCTTACACCCCAAAACACGAGGCTGAGTCTCAGTACTTTAGCAACACCAGCTTTATTCAGCTTGAAACAGGAACAGCACGGTTATTTATTGTAGCATGATCTGCCACTTTGCTATACACAGACAAAGCAGTCAGGCAGGGTTGTGACCAGGTTAGTGGCAGGTGACAATGAGTTAAATTCCAATGGATGTTATTCAAATGTTGACAAGCATTAAGCAAAAGGTATCGCTGAAAACCACCGAAAACAAAAACAGCAAAAACAAAAAAAAACAGTACAGTGGAACCTCGGCTCACGAACGTCTCGGTACACATACAAAAACGTTTATGACCAAAAAGTTCGCCAAACTTTTGCCTCGGTTCACGACCACACACTCGGTATACGGACAAGCCAGTTTCCCTTTCAGTTTCTCTGTGTGCATTTCCTGTGCAGCGAACAAGAGAGAGAGAGCAAGAGAGCGCGACACAAACGAGAGAGAGACACACACACACAGGCAGCGCGAGACAGAGACACACACACAAGCAGCGCGAGAGAGAGACGCACACACACAGGCAACGCGAGAGAGAGAGAGACGCATACACACAGGAAGTGCGAGAGAGAGACACACACACACAGACAGCGCGCGAGAGAGAGAGAGACGCACACACACAGGCAACGCAAGAGAGAGAGAGACGCACACACAGGCAGCGCAAGAGAGAGAGAGACACACTCACAGGCAGCGCGAGAGAGAGAGCTGGATGCATAAGGTAGGAAGGCAGTTAAACAATGCACTGGGCTTGATTTGGTTTTCACTTCTGTTTACAGCGATCGATTCGTAGCGTGCATTGTTGCAATGTTACTTTTCTTGGTGGTTTATTAAATTGCGGATTTTTTTAAATGTTCATTTTTTTTCCTGTGCTTAAAACTCATTAAAAAAAACTGTTTTTAGCCAGCGGTTGGTATCGCTATAGCGCGAACTATTGGAAGTGTTAGTTTTCTCTGTTGTTCAAGGTTTTCTCAGTGTTATTCAATGTTTTTACATTTAGTTTACTATTATGCTGTGTATTCTATGGTTTAATCTATACTAATAAAAGGCAAAGCCCTCACTGACTCACTCACTGACTGACTGACTGACTGACTCACTCATCACTAATTGTCCAACTTCCCGTCTAGGTGGAAGGCTGAAATTTGGCAGGCTCATTCCTTACAGCTTACTTACAAAAGTTAGGCAGGTTTCATTTCGAAATTCTACGCGTAATGGTCATAACTGGAACCTCTTTTTTGTCCATATACTGTAATGGAAGAGGCGGAGTCACGTATCGCGTCATCACGCCTCCTACGTAATCACGTGAACTGAAAACAAGGAAGAGCCCCAAAGAGAGATGAAGAAAACATTCATTACACAATTGAGAAGGCACAAGAGAGCTGCTTACGTGAACTGACTGAATGCAGCACGAGTGATCACTTCGATACTGCGGAAACAAAGCACGGTGTAAAATGTAAGTTTAAATTAAGTATATAGAAACGCTACCACTGCCGTTTCCAATACCATATTCGCGAGATACAAGTTTAATGAGAAGACACGAGGTATAAACGAGACTTTGGATGACTTTGTAACGGATTAAAAATTGCTGTAGCGAGAAACTTTTAAGTGCCGGGTCTTAGCTAACAGCACGTAGAACGCAGCACGTCGGAAACAAAGCACCGTGTAAACCTAAAGTTTAAATTAAGTTCATAGACCTACAAAAGGTTGCCATTGATTTGAGGCATGATTGCTTTTCTCCTGTACAACTATACGTTGCATTCTCAAGAGTGTGCTTGCACGGCTTGGTCATATTACAACCAGAGTGCTGAACTGACAACGTGGTATACAAACAGAACTATAACAATCGTAATAAATGAACAAAAAAACAGTGGACAACCCGTAGATTAAATAAAAAGGCTGCTTCCATTGGCGAAGCAAGGAAAAAGGAAGACCTTATATGGCGTTCGTTTATAAAACAGCGGAGAGGGTGTGTGAAGGCAGCTTCACAAAAAAACAGATCCTTAACAAATTGTTATTGGTATATTTTTCCTCAATTTAAAAAGGTTTTCTTTTCTTCTTAATAAAAATTTAAAAGCAGTACTTCGCCGGTGCGAAGCACGGGGATTTGAGCGACTGACGCATACAGACATATTCATGAGTGCAGGTACTTCGGAAAGAAAGCACCGTGTGAACCTAAAGTTTAAATTAACTTCATAGACCTACAAAAGGTTGCCATTGATTTGAGGCAAGATTGCTTTTCTCCTGTACAACTATACGTTGCATTCTTAACAGTAAGCTTGCACGGCTTGGTCATATTACAGCCGGAGTGCTGAACTGACAACGTGGTATACAAACAGAACTATAACAATCGTAAAAAAAGAAAAAAAAAAAGCTAAGAACCCTAGGATTAAATAAAAAGGCTCCTTCCTTGGCGAAGCAAGGAAAAAGGAAGACCTTATATTGCGTTCGTTTATAAAACAGCGGAAAAGCTGTGTTAAGGCTGCTTCACAAAAAAACAAATCCTTAACAAATTGTTATTGGTATATTTTCCCTCAATTTAAAAAGGTTTTCTTTTCTTCTTAATAAAAATTTAAAAGCAGTACTTCGCGGGGATTTAGATATATATATATATATATATATATATATATATATATAGATATATATCTATATCTATATATATATATATATATATATATATATATATATATCTATATATATATATATATATATATAGATTATGAGGGGCCGTTCAGGAAAAAAAGATTGGTTCGTAAATATATACATTGGTTCAGTTATATATATCGGTTCGGATACATTGGTTTGAATATATACATTGGTTTTAATACATCCGTTCAGATATATATATCTGTTCACATATATACATTGGTTGGGATACATTGGTTGAGATATATACATCGGTTTGAATACATCCGGTCAAATATATACATTGGTTTAGATACATTGGTTGAGATATATATAAATTGGTTTGCATAGATCCGTTCTGATATATATACATTGGTTGAGATACATCCATTCAGATATATACATTGGTTTGAATACATCCGTTCAAATATATACATTGGTTGAGATATATATATTGGTTGATATACATTGGTTTATATATATATGTTGGTTTAAATAGATTGGTTTAGATATATACATCGGTTCAGATACATCCGTTCAAATATATATATTGGTTCAGATAGACCCGTTCAAATATATACATTGGTTGGGATTTATGGGCAGGCACAACTCGGCCACCCATGTTTAGCATCTCTCTTTCACTTCATCATTACTTCAACACCGTTGTAATTATTGTGCATATTTTATACAAGTTGCATATGCCTGTCTGTCGCGTTTTGTTTCGTAAGCCCTCTTGGTTGGGGGTCCTCGATTTCAAAGCACTTTTCTTCTTTTCATTATTTAAAACACTCGCACAGATACCCGCCTCTTTGCCTCGCTCCGTCCCTCCCCGGCTCATTGTACCCACCTCACTCGCTCCCTCTTGTCCCACCCATGACAGATTCTTCTCAAAAGCTGAGTTACCAGAAAGCATTGATCGCAACCGCAGTACTTCCCATTTTTTCACCTCATGAGACGCTGGTTTATCATTGACCGAAAGCCACCCGGTGATATGTGTTATTCTGTATTGCAAGCATTTCATTAAGGGGCGATCTGCTTCAGCAAGGAACTTAGTCCCATTTTCTGAAAGCATGTTATGGAGGAAAACACTGGAGTTGCTCTGTTTCTTTTAAATGTTGATCAGGGATCAAAATGACCAGAATATTTCCGCTTCACAAATAACTGATGTTTAACTGTGTTTATAGTAAAACTGACAATACCACACACAAGCACGTACACGCTCACACACACACTCAAACTCACAAATCGTGGGTCGCACATACTACTGATTAAGCGTATCTGTCAATGGCGATTAGTTTTTCACCCCATAAAACTTTAGTTCATCATAGATAGAAAGCAGCGCGGTGATCTCTATTATTCATTATTGGCAGTATTTCATTTAAAGAGGATTCACGTCAAGGAGGAGAAAGGGTCTCTTATTTTGACAGGACTTTTTTTTTTTTAGGCGTAAGCACTCGCACATGCACGCGCTGACACAAGAAGAGAATAGTAAACTGAACGGATTTATATATATCCGAACCGCTGTATATATATAAAAATCAGTGTATATATATATCTTAACTGGTCTAACCGATCCAATACATAAAACAGAAGACATTAGGTTTGATATATTTACATTGGTTTACATTTTTTTGGCAGGCTCTATGTTTGGCTGCCTAAGTATACCATAGCTCTCGTATTTTTTGAAAGCCTATTTGAAGGCGTGTGTGTGTTTCCTAGTACCATGTAGCGTTTACCTAGTATGTACTGCATGTTTTAATAAAAAAGATCGTACCAGATAATATCAGCTGAGGGGTCCTGACTACTCATTCAGGTGATCTTTTCTATGAAGAACCCAAATCAGGAATTGGTTCTTTAGCGTTTGCCTTCGGCATTGTTACAATTGTTTACAACTAGGCACATGGACTGAATTAACTTTTCACTAATTGAGCAGTTTGAATGTAATAACCAATATGACGGGATCAGAACGGGCACGAGATGTTATACATAGCTTGTCTCCTTACTGTGAGGCAGCACTGTCACCACTGCACCCCTGTGCCACCACCAAGATACTAAGTGGTATACAAAATGCACAATCATTTAATAAGTATTAGTACCACTTTGCACCCTGTTTTGGCTGGGATTGGCTCCAGCAGACCCCTGTGACCTTGTAGTTAGGATATAGCGTGTTGGATAATGGATGGATGGATAGATGAGTGTCCCCTCAAGTGGATGGGATTCAGTGGCATAGTGGAGAAGAAAACAATAAAGAAGACGACCTACAATCTTTTTCATTCAATTTTGCATAATTTTACCATAATTTTTTAACAGTGTTCATTTGGTAAACAGCAGTCAGGGAGCATACATTTCCAATGCTCTGCTCCTGTCATGAAAATGAGTGTCCCAGCCAGTGGATGAGGCATAAGTTTGATAAGCGATTTTAATCACTCATATGGCAGAGGTGAACTTTAACTTCCACAGCAAAGGTTTTTCCTGGATTTTTTTATTTTTATTATTTTTTTTTTTTCATTTTTTTTATTCCTAGGAAAAACTACCTGTGTTTAACAGAAAGGAATCGCTTATAACGTGAAAGTGGATTACTACATGTATTTTAACGATTTGTCATTTAAATGTCTTTGTACAGAGTTATTGGGTGTCAAGTAATTGTATTATTATTACTGATATTTTACTAAATCTTACTATCTACGTTTCCCCCGTTGAAAAATTTTGTGGTAACAGAACATATAGTAAACATGCCAAACGACTGAAACTACAACTGACAACCGGTATTTTTGTATACCATTTTAACAAAGGTTTCTGTCCGCCGTCAATCACAGAGCACCTTGGTAAACGTCAATAACGTTAAATATACCTGCAGCCTTAGAACGCAGACATCAGGGGGGTATTTTTCGTACGTGGATTACTCGCTTAGCCGGATGTAATTGTTGACGATTTGGCCTGATCCTGGATCTGTCGGTTTTTTGAAACTCTTGCTGGAAGTGTTGTCATAGCAACACATCCAAATCCGCAAACCTGCTCAGAGCAGGTTTGTTCTGCGTAAACAAGGATTAGTTTACACACGTGATCAGTGACGGTGTAGAAGTCATCCAATCAGGGCTTCGCCGTTCATGAATGAGCGACCAATTGATATTGGTGCGCAAATTATACGAAGAGAATTTCATATAAAGAGGGTTTTGCGCGATCGGCAAGATCCTTTATTGCCCCCGGAGGAAATTCTGTACGAAAGATACCGCTTTAGCCGAGGGGGAATATTGTACCTCAAAGATTTATTAGCTCCGTATATTCGAAGTTAAACTCGGCGAAGTCGGGCTCTCACAACCACACAGACAGTAGGCATTGCTTTGAGGTTTCTTGCAAGCGGCACTTTTTTATATACTGTAGGCGATGCGGAACATCTATCGAAAAGTGCAGTTTGCCAGGCAATTCGTAAAGTCTGTTTGGCTCTGAAACATTTCCTTCGGGTTTTCATTGTGTTTTCTGGACACCTGCGTGTGCAGACAATAAAAGAGGCGTTTCATGCCATTGCAGGTAGGTAATAAACAGGCTAAAACACCCACAGTTCCACGAAGAATCCCACAATCAGCCTAACATTCTCATTACCAGGATTTCCAAATGTGATTGGGGCACATGGAACTGATCAGAGTGGAGTTTGATCAAACATTATTTGGAAAATGTACCTCTCCTCCTGATGAATAATCAGACACAGTGTCTTCATCAAATATTTGACCTTCGTTAATATCTCGTTGGTCAGACACAGGTTCAAGGGATATGATATTCCCTGCAACTGACCCAACAAAAAAGAGGGCTATATGGAACATACCTATAGCACACATGGAGGACAAATATGCAATGACCATCCTTTACCTGAAATGAAGTGACCACTACTTCCTGCCACTGGTTCTGAGGAGGAGCTTCCCCCTGGAATGCCCTCAGAAACAGGGCGATGGGCATTTTGCTGGAGAGCCAACTCTTCTGCAGGGGTTAGGTCTGGACCGTGTGGACCTCCACCTGTTTTTTGCTTGTCTGCCTCCTTATTAGCTTTAAAATTAATGTTTTTTATATTATATATGATTCTTTATGTCAACAATTCTTTAAATAGTTATATACCAATATTTACCAGTTTGAAGTATATTCTTGTACTTCACTTTAACCTGTTCCCATGTTCTCCTTGTGCTCACGTTTGATCTGGAATTATGACATATTTAATAATAATTAATCTGACACATAGGAAATGAAACGCTGCATTCACTAAGTACAATTTACACTACTTAGCGTTTAATTTTTTCGGCCACTTTTTGCCAGCCGTCTTTTCTGGTCTGGGCTGCTTTTGCAGTGTTACCGCTTGTGTATATTAAATCTTGAAATTCTTCGTGTCCTTCGAATAAAAGGTCTTACGCCGCGTGTGTGAAAAAAAATGCGCCCGTTCTTTCGTCATTTTGTTGCAGCCTATCAAAGACTTGCTGATCATGTTTTCTAGACTCAATATATATGGGCTTTTCACTCAGCGCGGGCGCGCGCATTCATCTCGTATGATTAGATCCAGCTACACTAATCTAATACACAGCTGCGTTTGAAAAACCGACTTATCTGGATGAGTGTCACTGGCATTAACTCATTCAAGATGAGGCACCTGATCTCGGATGGTTTAAGCGACGTACGAAAAATACCCCCCAGGACATTGCTGCGCATGCACGTTTACTAACAGACATGACAGCATTTTGTACGGAGCATGCGTTAAAACAAAAGACAAGCGGCGCGCAAAGGCACGCGAACAAGAGGAGTTCTGCAACGATCACATCTCAGTGCACCTAAGAGAAGGGACACTGAATTCTACGAGGCACCGATATTTTAGAGCACCTGTTCAAATATATATTCTTAGATTAGCGATTTTCAACGGTTCACAAGTGTGCCGTAAAATTTTTTTAAACCAAACCAATTGAAGACTTCTTTGGAGGAATAACAAAACAAGTCTACTATGCAGATTCGATACCATTCTATATTATTTTTATATAATTATTTTAATAATATATATACACAATATCCAACCAGTATCAAACCCGCTATATCATAACTACAGGGTTACAGAGGTCTGCTGGAGCCAATCTCAGCCAACACAGCGCGCAAGGCAGGAAACAAACCCCAGGCCACCGCAGAGCATACACACACTCACACCAAGGACAATTCAGAATCGCCAATGCACTTAACCTGCATGTCTTTGGACTGTGGGAGGAAACCGGAGTAGCAGTTGGAAACCCAAGCAGACACAGCGAGAACATGCAAACTCCACGCAGGGAGGACCCGGGACTCCTAACTGCGAGGCAGCAGCGCTACCCACTGCGCCACCGTGCCGCCCCTATACACTATATGTGAACTATAAATAAATACATGTATAATTTTGTGTATTTTAACCAGTTTACATATCTCAACTTTTTAAAAATTTGTATACTAAATATTATTTCATATAATCAATTTACATGAACCTTTACTTCAATAATATACACAGTATGTTTGTATTGCGTGAGCACCTTGCTATGTAGTTATTCCAATGAACACGTGGTATTGTCGAGCACATAGTGTCCCTATTTATACCCCACTATGCAGCAGCTGAATTTGATCACGCGTGCACATGTATAATAATAATAATAATAATAATAATTATAATTCCTTAAGTTTTTATAGTGCCTTTCTTACTAATCAAAGTAATTTATAAATAAATAAAATAAAATAACAGAAAGGAAGCTCCCGGACAAAAACCAGTGATCATTTAACTGCGACTCGGCAATCTTACCCCTGTACCGCCACCTCTTCCTGTTAGACACGGCGCATTATAATTTTGAGCACTACTTTTTTATTTTAAACTGTCATAAGTAAATTATATCAAAAAGGTTTTTTAAAAAGCCACTTTGAGGCAAAGAGATTAAGTAATTACTATTATTATTTTTTTTGTAACTCAATCAAATATTATGCCTATTTTTTTGTCAGATCGGAAAAAATGATTTTTGGGGTGCCGCAGAATTTTACTTACTACCTTATTTGTGCCATGAGATGAAAAAGGTTGAAAATCGCTATTTTACATATACATTGGTTTAAATATATATACACCAGTTCAAATATATATACAGCGGTTCGGATATATATAAATCCGTTCAGTTTACTATTCTCTTCTTGTGTCAGCGCGTGCATGTGCGAGTGCTTACGCCTAAAAAAAAAAAAAGTCCTGTCAAAATAAGAGACCCTTTCTCCTCCTTGACGTGAATCCTCTTTAAATGAAATACTGCCAATAATGAATAATAGAGATCACCGCGCTGCTTTCTATCTATGATGAACTAAAGTTTTATGGGGTGAAAAACTAATCGCCATTGACAGATACGCTTAATCAGTAGTATGTGTGACCCACGATTTGTGAGTTTGAGTGTGTGTGTGAGCGTGTACGTGCTTGTGTGTGGTATTGTCAGTTTTACTATAAACACAGTTAAACATCAGTTATTTGTGAAGCGGAAATATTCTGGTCATTTTGATCCCTGATCAACATTTAAAAGAAACAGAGCAACTCCAGTGTTTTCCTCCATAACATCCTTTCAGAAAATGGGACTAAGTTCCTTGCTGAAGCAGATCGCCCCTTAATGAAATGCTTGCAATACGGAATAACACATATCACTGGGTGGCTTTCGGTCAATGATAAACCAGCGTCTCATGAGGTGAAAAAATGGGAAGTACTGCGGTTGCGATCAATGCTTTCTGGTAACTCAGCTTTTGAGAAGAATCTGTCATGGGTGGGACAAGAGGGAGCGAGTGAGGTGGGTACAATGAGCCGGGGAGGGACGGAGCGAGGCAAAGAGGCGGGTATCTGTGCGAGTGTTTTAAATAATGAAAAGAAGAAAAGTGCTTTGAAATCGAGGACCCCCAACCAAGAGGGCTTACGAAACAAAACACGACAGACAGGCATATGCAACTTGTATAAAATATGCACAATAATTACAACGGTGTTGAAGTAATGATGAAGTGAAAGAGAGATGCTAAACATGGGTGGCCGAGTTGTGCCTGCCCATAAATCCCAACCAATGTATATATCTGAACGGATCTATCTGAACCAATATATATATTTGAACGGATGTATCTGAACCGATGTATATATCTAAACCAATCTATTTAAACCAACATATATATATATAAACCAATGTATATCAACCAATAAATATATCTCAACCAATGTATATATTTGAACGGATGTATTCAAACCAATGTATATATCTGAATGGATGTATCTCAACCAATGTATATATATCAGAACGGATCTATGCAAACCAATTTATATATATCTCAACCAATGTATCTAAACCAATGTATATATTTGACCGGATGTATTCAAACCGATGTATATATCTCAACCAATGTATCCCAACCAATGTATATATGTGAACCGATATATATATCTGAACGGATGTATTAAAACCAATGTATATATTCAAACCAATGTATCCGAACCGATATATATAACTGAACCAATGTATATATTTACGAACCAATCTTTTTTTCCTGAACGGCTCCTCATAATAGATAGATATAGATATATATATGTATGTATGTCTATATATATATGTAGATATGTATATATATATATGTAGATTTGTAAATATGGATATGTATATATATATATATGTAGATTTGTAAATATGTATATGTATATATGTGTGTCTGTATGTGTATATATATATATATATATATATATATATATGTATGTGTATGTATGTATGTGTATATGTATATATGTATGTGTGTGTGTATGTATGTGTGTATATGTATGTGTATATATCTATGTTGATATGTGTATATTGTCGCAGTAGATGCGTGGAGCCACCTCTAACACCCTCAGGTACCACTCTGAACATGAGGTAAAAGTATAAATTCTATTTATTTTATAATTATACTGTGCACAAAGCACCCTCTACTCCACACTCATAAATCACAACAATTCTCTCTCACAATACAATCCTCCTCGCCCAGACACTTTGCCACCCTACCTCCCAGCTCAGCTCAGTGTCTGGGCTTTCCCACAGTCCTTTTATATCCCCTGACCCGGAAGTGGTTCCTGGCCAAGCCCACAAGTCCTTATTCCCTCCGGGTCAGGGTAAAACAGTCCTTTCTTCAGCCCGGGAGCACGTCGTTCCTTCCTGTCACGTGATGCTGACGCACTCCCGGGTTATAGGGCACATAAGAGCCCACTAGCCCCCCTACAGCGACTCCCGGTGGCCCCCAAGGTATCCAGCAGGGCTGTGTATACAAACTACAAAGTCCATGAGGCCCTGCTGGAACTCGGGGCACCATCATGCTGTCCGGAGGGCTCCTCCTAGCGGCCTGGGGGTGGCGACTGGAGTCTCCGGTCGTCTATCACAATATATATATGTATATATATATATGTTGATATGTGTATATATATATGTATATATATGTGGATGTGTATATGTATATATATGTGGATGTGTATATGTATATATATATGTATATATGTATATATATATATATATATATATATATATGTATATGTAGATATGTGTATATGTAGATATGTATATATATGTATATATGTTTATGTATATATATATGTTTACATACCCTCTTTAACACAATACCCTCTTTAAGCACGGGTATTTTGCTAGTTAACTATATTTGTGCTTAAAAACTTAAAAAAAAATATATTTACATACAGTTCGTATGATTTGGGGAATGGATTCATTGTATTTACATACAATCCTATGGGGGAAATTGCTTCGGTTCAAGACCAAATCGGTTTACGACCAGAGTTTTGGAACGAATTATGGTCGTGAACCGAGGTTTCACTGTACGAGGAAAGTCCGAAGAAATACATTTTTTTTTACAATGTTTCTGTTCCGGGGAGCGTTGTGCACAACTGAGCTGCGACCACAGAACTAACTGCTCTGTGGCTGACTTATTCAAGCATTTCAAGGTCTTTTGGGCACTTTGTTGTAATGGAAGTATCTGCTGAATCTACTTTGTAGTAACAAGATTTCTATAGACTCGTGTCATATGGGGAAACTGTCGGGACCATAAAAATATTTCGTTGTAATGAAAATGTTGTTGTAAAGATATTCGTTGTAATGGAATTTTACCTGTATATTATGAAGTGTGGCCACAGGCTTCACGGTATATAAGCATAAACTAAATATGTGTATAAACATGAACTAAATGTTTTGCAATAAACAGAGTGCTATAGTGGCACAGTTGTTAGAAGAACTCACTTATAGTTCTGGCTTTAAGTAAGCACACTCTCAGTGTCATACAGTGTACCTTCTCCTCATAATTGTGTGTTTTTCTCCAAGGTATTCCAAATTTTTTTCTCACACTCTCTCCTGTTAACTTAATTACAGACTGCTTATATTAAGCATTATATGCATGTGCTTGGTAGACTGGCACCCCACAATTCTGGGACTGAAGTATGCTGTTTTAGAAGATATATGGATAGTTGGATTTTCACATAAACATTAATTCTAAAACAAATACTTCTTTGAGTTTTACAAATCCTTTGTACCGGTGTTAATTTTTCTACTCTTTCTTTCTGAGCCAAATAAGAACATGCAAAATCTAGCAGTCAATTTAGGGTGTCTGCAGACTTTTGTGTAGTGTAATCTTACAAGACTTAAAACAGTTGAAGACTTAAAATAAAATTACTGTATAAGTATATAGAACCCATAGTTTATATTGCAGTAACAGATATAGTATTTACATTTTGTGTATAAGTGCTCCTCTGAAAAACCTTACATACCAGTGACATAGTGCCTTACCTGTAATTCTAGCTGTTGCACAACTTGCATCTGCACTCGACACTGTGCTGTACTTCGGTCATCCAAAGCATGCTCATTGTTAAGATGTCTGAAATAAAATTACATTGGCACAATAAAATTACAAACAATGTTACAATGATTCATTTAAGTAAAATGTCATTGTAAAAACTTCAATTTAGTTACATTTACTCCTAAACAGTAGTTCCCATTGGACAGGCTTTTGGTGCTGTGCACATTTATGAGACTTGTACTGTAATCACACAAAACATAATGTCATGTAATATATGACAGTTTAAGCTGTCTGTTGATACGATGATGATGCTGTCCATCCATTTGTCCATCTTTGTCACTCCCCCATCCTGTATGTACACTGGCGGGAGAGCATGCCAATTCAGGAAAGACAAACCCAGGGACACAATGGGCAAGGGAATTGCCACCCAGACACAGCGGGTTGTTTTCAATGGTGATGTCTATCCTCTTGTTGATCAGTATGTTATTGTTTGAAATGATGGACTCCTTCAATTATGGTCTGTCTCCAAAGCACTCAATCCCCAGCAAGTGACTAAAGCTGCATATGTGGAATGAAGCATAATAGTCCTTCAAGCGTTTCTTCAGTCCACCTTGAGATGGGAATCCTTTGGTGAGTCTCTATACAGAATAATTGGAAGGAAGAGACGGTGCAAAGAAGTTGTTAATATCTATGGTAGTGAGGGTGCATGATCCTCTGTCACACCGCTTCACTTCCTGTTGGGAATCCAAGTGCAAGATGACGAGGTACGGCAAGAAATTGGGCCACTTTGGATGGACCCTTGGTGGGATGTGGGTGGTAGTTGAGTTAGTCTTAGTCACAACCTCACCTCTGACATTGCTACCATGGGTGGACCCTATTAGGAGTACACAACTACCAATGGCATAACTCAGGGGATCACTGATTATGCAAACCACTCCACCACATTAAGGCACTGACTCAGTGGAGGGAATACAATACATACATAATAATGCACATACATTTGTGTAGAATGCATAAAAGTGCTATGCCATCAAGAGGGTCTTCAAAATTTTGGTACTTTTTGGATTTTAAAAGATTGCTAAAATTGGAAAATAAAATGATGTCTGATTAAAAGATAGATAGATAGATAAATAGATAGATAGATAGATAGATAGATAGATAGATAGATAGATAGATAGATAGATAGATAGATAGATAGATAGATAGATAGATAGATAGATAGATAGATAGATAGATACTTTATTAATCCCAAGGGGAAATTCACAGTAGATTAAAAGCAGATTACTTGTAAATTAAGGAAATTTGGCAAGAGGTGCTGATCCCAGAAAAGATAAACATTGGGTGTCTGCACTCTTAGAAAAAAGTCAAAGTCTGCCTGACTCAAAATGTCTTGCAGTTGTTCCTTTGATATTTCCTTTATTTTTAATTTACTTCTTTATTTATAGAGCACTTTTCAAGCAATATGCACAAAGTGCTTTAGAATCTTCTTTTTCTTTTTCGGCTGCTCCCGTTAAGGGTCACCACAGCGGATCATCTTCTTCCATATATTTCTGCCCTCTGTATCTTGTTCTGTTACACCCATCACCGTCATGTCCTCTCTCACCACATCCATAAACCTTCTCTTAGACCTTCCTCTTTTTCTCTTGCCTGGCAGCTCTATCCTTAGCATCCTTCTCCCAATATACTCAGCATTTCTTCTATGCACATGTCCAAACCAGCGCAATCTCGCCTCTCTGACTTTGTCTCCCAAACGTCCAACTTGAGCTGATCCTCTATCTAATGTACTTATTTCTAATCCTGTCCATCCTCATTACACCCAGTGCAGATCTTAGCATCTTTAACTCTGCTACCTCTAGCTCTGTCTCCTGCTTTCTGGTCAGTGCCACCGTCTCCAACCCATATAACATAGCTGGTCTCACTACAGCCCTGTAGACCTTCCCATTCACTCTTATTGATATCCTTCTGTCACAAATCACTCCTGACACTCTTCTCCAGCCATTCCACCCTGCCTGCACTCTCTTTTTCACATGTCTTCCACAATCTCCATTACTCTGTACTGTTGATCCTAAGTATTTAAACTCATCCACCTTTGCCACCTCCTCATCCACCTCCTTGCATCCTCACCATTCCACTGACCTCCCCCTCATTTACACACATGTATTCTGTCTTGTTCCTACTGACCTTCATTCCTCTCCTCTCTAGGGCATATCTCCACCTCTCCAGGGTCTCCTCAACCTGCTCCCTACTATCGCTACAGATCACAATGTCATCAGCAAACGTCATAGTCCACGGGGACCCCTCTCTACTCTCGTCTGTCAACCTGTCCATCACCATTGCAAAAAAGAAAGGGCTAAGAGCCGATCCCTGATGTAATCCCCCCTCCACCTTGAATGCATCCTACCACAGACCTCACCACGGTCACACTCCCCTCGTACATATCCTGTACAACTCTTACGTACTTCTCTGCCACTCCCAACTTCCTCATACAATACCACAGCTCCTCTCGAGGCACCCTGTCATATGCTTTATCCAGGTCCACAAAGATGCAATGCAACTCCTTCTGGCCTTCTCTATACTTGTCCATCAACACCCTCAGAGCAAACATTGCATCTGTGGTGCTCTTTCTTGGAAAAGTGCTTTAAAATAACAAAATAAAAGGGCATAGAAAAGAATAATTAAAGTAAAATAAAAAACAATTAGGGTTAAAAATAAATTGAATAAAAAAGAACAAAATTAGAAAGCTATCATATAAATAAATAAAACAAATAAATAGATAAATACATACTAGAAAGATCTAAAAACAACCTAACCAGAAAGAAACACCTGTCTAAAATAATATGATTTTATATCGAGTTTTAAATGTCATTACAGAATTAGATGCTCTGATACCAACGGGAAGACAGTTCCAGAGTTTGGGGGCCATAACAGAGAAGGCTCTATCCCCTTTTGTTTTCAATCTAGTGCATAGAATAACAAGTAAGCATTGGTCAGATGATCTAAGAGGTGTACCCTGCATGATAAAAAAAAAAAAATATTTATTTAATATATACTCGAGCCAGGCCATTCAGAGCTTTATAGGTTAATAGTTGGATATTAAACTGGATCCTATAACTAACTTATAGCCAATATAATGAGACTAAAATGGGGTGATATGAGGAGAGAACTTAGACCTGGTGAGGAGTTTTGCAGCAACAATTTGCACTAGGTCAGCCTAGACAGACAGGTTTTGCTAAGAGTTGAGAGCAAGGAGTTACAATAATCCAGGCATGAAGTAATAAAAGCATGAATTAATTTCTCAGTGTCCCTGAAGCCCAGTATAGGTGTAACTATAGCAATAATCCTTAAATGATAAAAACAAGACTGAACTAGTTTTTGGAGATGAAACTCGAAGTTTAACCTATACTTGAAAAAAACAGCCACGCTTCTGGCCACTGTTTTAAAGTTAAAAGATCTATGGAACCTTTAACCAGATTAGCATTTTTTTATTCACCCATAATTAGCACTTATGTTTTATCTGAATTTAGTTGAAGGAAATTAGTGAGAAGTTAAGCAAATGACTAACTAGAAAGATTACAATATGCAACTCAGGCCCCTTCTTCAGACAAGATGTAGTACAGAAAATGGAATTCCCTGTGCTTATATAGACACTAGGAGAGATACAGCATTGGAAAACCTGTAAGTGAAATATTTTAGATGTAAAAAATTAATAGACCTCTCCAGGCTAAAATTCATTTAGCATTAGAGGAGAGCAATATATAGTCAAGACCTTCTGAAAAGATAACTGTCCAACATAGTCTTTTGAAGTTTCTGTTGAGTTTTTCAAAGCAATGTGGGTTGTAGTCAGGTTGTCTGAGACAATCCGAGAGATGTAAACAATCCTCATATCTGGTCATAAAGCTCTTGTCTCTATTTAAACCATGTTGTAAGGTGTTGAATTTTAGTATGAGTTTAACTTCCCATAGTTTTCTCTCTTGCTGTGTTCTGAAGCTGCCCATAAGCACTGTGACTTTAAAGTCCCTCTCACAGTGTCCATGGCTGTTGAAATGAGCTGCTATGGGAACATCTCTGTTGTCATGATTAATGTGGAACCTGTGTAAGTTCATTCTTTGAAGGAGTGTTTTTCCAGTTTCTCCCACATAGAATGAAGTGTCGGGACACTTCATAGAGAGAATTAGGTAGACCACATTAGATGATCTGCAGGAGAATGATACCTTTATGCGATGTTCTAGTTGGCAGTCTGGTATAACTAAACAATCTGTATCATAAATGTAAGGACATGGTTTACATCTTTTCTGTAGGCAAGGAGAGATGCCATTTTCTGTTTGTTCACTTAGGGAGCTTCTGACAATTACTTATTGTTGAAGGAAATTAAAAGACATCCAGTTCTTTATGTCTGTACTACAGTTGTGAATAATGGCAAGACTACTTGAATTATTATGATCCAAAGTTAAGTTAAGCTATAGATCAGGGGTCTCCAATCACAGTCCTGGAGGGCCGCAGTGGCTGCAGGTTTTTGCTCCAACCCAATTGCTTAATAAGAAGCACTAATTGCTCAAGTAACACTTCTGCTTCACTTTAGTTGTCTTGCTCATTAAGATTTTGAATGCTTATTGCTTATTTTCATCTTAAACAGCTGTATTCATTCAGTTTTTAATGGATCCTAATTAGCAATAACATGCAAATGACAAAAGAGACCAGCATTTCTCCATTTGGCTTGTTACCATTTACGCCAGTGTGTATTTATCTTGCATTATTTGGTTTAATTAAATACTTGGAAGGAAAGTAAAGAGAAAAAAGTGAATGATTGAGAATTGCTCGTCCATTTTAGCCTTCAAATCATTTGGATTATATCCTTAGATAGGGGAAGAAAGTCTAGGATATGAGAATGACCTGACATAGCAGAGTTAAAGCACTAACAAGCCATGAAATTAAATTATTGGCAGAATTGCTTTCTAATTAAGCAACCGGGTTAGAACAAAAACCTGCAGCCACTGCGGCCCTTCAGGACTGTGATTGGAGACCCCTGCTATAGATCATTGGCATATCAATGGAACTGAATGTCATACTTATATTAAGGATCAGGTTCAAGATACTAGTACTGGATAGGGTGCCATTTCACCACACATACACTTATACAATACTCACAGAATCAGTTTGGAATTACCAATTACCCTAAAACATACAGATCTTTGAGGATGTGGAGAGAAACCTTACATAGACAAGGGTAGAGCAAGCAAACTCCACACCACAATGCCTTGGGGTCAGGATTTGAACCAGAATGTTTGAGGCAGCAGTGCTAACCACTGCACCACCATGGCACTCTCCATAAAAATATCTGAATAAATGTATTCTACATTTTCTGTTTTGCAATAAATAATTACATAGTAGAACAATTAAAATGTAATTTATTTACCATCTGCAAAGAAATGGCATACTAATCAGGGTAATCTTTATCTAAAATTTATGTAAGTATATATTCAAAGTTACAATAGTTGCATGATTTTGTGAGTTTAACCAACATAACTGTATTGCAAATTCCACAATCACCTTATCTTTATTTTCTAAGCATTTTCAGTTAATTATGTCATCAAGATTAGGAAAAATCAAATGAAGCAAAATAAAGGGAAAAGACAACAAGAATAAGAAAGATGAAATCTGTCAAAAAACCTGAATTATGAATATAATTATGCGTGATTATTTTATGCTGCAAAGATGTTCCCTTTTTCTACACATTTATAACTAATCTAAATAAGTAGCTTGCCAGCAGAGAGCATATTTCATGATTTATATAAAATGGTTGAGATAAGGTTCACAAGTGAAGAAAATGTGATTGGAGGATTTTTATCAGCCCCCGCATGAATTACTATTTGAAAATGCTTATGCAGGAGCATTTCATTAATCATTTAATCATAATCCTAGCAGGATGTTTGAACTGATTTCACAAATACCCTTTCATTTCACTACTTCATTATGCTCGCTAATGGATCCAATATATTATATATATCATAAATTATATCACACATTCAGTGACCATGTAGGTCACTGTCACTAAGCATGCCTCTGTGCTCAGCTTGGCAGTTTAGCAAAATGCCATTCGTGCTTGCTTTTTAAAATATTCTTTTTGTCATTTACTACAAATCAAAGTTAGCCATACCTGACCATAGCATTGGTGGTGATAATTCATCCTATATGATAGGCCAATAAATTTCCAAATATAGTGCAGTTTTTGCAGAGTGATTGCTTAACGTATAGAAAGTATATTTGCACATTGCAGGTGTACACACATGCTATAGTTAATATGAAAAGATTTAAAAATGGTGACCAGTGTAGGCATTTGTGCTTTAATTGATGTCCCCATAAGCCATGTTTTTTCAGCAAATGGAAAAAATAAATTCTTAAGTCATAATTCACATTTACTATTTAGAAACAGTCTACTATAATCTGCAGTAAACATGAACAGATTAAGACTTTATGTTTTAACCTGGCTTGTCTGACTTGAATTGATTTGACTATAAATGAAGGCAACTTTTGATTCTTCTAAATAACGGCAATATGCAGGGCTTCTTTGTATCCTTTAGTAGATTATGTTAATTTTCCCTAATGTCACTGAATGGTAAAGCATATAATTAAAAGAAAATGGAATATTTAAATGTCCCCTAGTGCTGCCCACTTAGTTCCTTTTAAAACTAAACAATTATTAATATGTAGAATTTCATAAAGAGATCCTATGAATTATCTTTGTTTACACCTAAAATAAAATATTTTATAAAGCTTACTAGCAAAATTAGAATTGCTAGTTTAAATTTTAAAAATTCATTATTTGCAACATAACACAAACAGATATACAGTACATGTTTAGTGTGCTTTATTTACTGTATTTTCCATTTTAGTGTTGCAGGGTGTTGTCCCAGCAGAAAGGTGCAAGTTATGGACAAGACACCTGTTCATTGAAGGGTACTTACACAGTAATATACATATTTACACTATAGACTATAAAATTAATCTAACCGTGTATCATTGTCCAATGAATTTTGGAGAAACCTGAATATGAGAAGTAGATTATTGTGAGTATGGGTATTCATGTTCTGTACAGAAAGCACCTAATCCTGGATATAAACCTGGATTCTTAATCTTGTTCATCATCATCAATGCTGTCTACTACACTATTTTGTGTGTGCTATGTAAAATATATACTGTATTTGGCATATGCACTCTGGCTATTTATGATGCTCATAGTGAAAAATATTAACTGATGAGTTACTGAACTGGAAAACCCCATGGATATTTATTTTATATCACCTATTTACTATAAATAGCACCTTAAGTTGCTTTACAAGCTCAGTAATATTCTATACTTGCAAACGCATAATTTATAAGTAAAGCACATGCAGGATATGTAATTTGCTTAGGGTCAGACAATGCATCACAGGCATTGAGTTGTTATTGGAAGCTGTTAATGAAAATTGTTCTTTTTAAGGGTTGCCTGGATGTTTTAGTAAATAAAGTCTTTTTGGCTATAGGTGATGTTAATGTAAAAACAAAACAATAAAAATATATTACTTCTAATGTTTCCAGAACTGCCTGATCAAATCAATCCATTTTTGTTTAAGTGTACACTAGCATTTAATAATTATTTCTTCCTTAAATTGTCATGCTGATTCTAAAAAGTTCGATTCCAGTCTTTCTTTTTTGCAAAATTACAATATAATATATGGAATAAATTGTAGTGACGTATCATGGACATCACTGAGATAGTCTTCATTTCAATGTATTCACATTAAGCACACTTTCATGCTTTACACCAATTACATCCATAAAGTAAAAAAAAAGATACAAATAACACCTAACTAACAAAAAACACAGTTCAGAAACAACTTCAGAAGACATAAAAATACTTGTTCAAACTTATAGCATGTAAAAAGACAAAGACAAAAACCTTCCTGCAGAATCTGGCAACATTTAAGGTGTTTTTACCAGCAAAAAATCTGTTACACCTATATACCTGTAATCCCTTTTTAACAATCAAGGTCATGGAA